>NC_055991.1:133672392-133972392 GCF_018446385.1 Zingiber officinale | reverse complement strand
CTCTCTATTTGTACACTAACAAAGATAAGTGTAGAAACTATGACAGTGACAACATGGTTTGAGCTACCCACTCAATCTGAAAATTTGAACAAAGGTTGGTAATATATGGACACAACATGAACATGACAGTCAATTTCAACTCTGTTCTAATACATCACACTTCTTATCACTCAATTGAAATGAGTACATATGACTAACTCATTATGTTGGAGTTGATTGCTAATGAACCAAAATTTCCAAGTATGTTGCTTGATGATTTGTTTGGCTCAACTGATTTAAGGGTTAGTGATAAAATGTGTTTGCTATGATTGTGTTACAGAATGGTACATCTATTAATTTGTGAATTGACAAGAATTGGGAATGGCCATTACAGTATTTCTATAATTGTCTGCTGAGGATAGTAAGCCTTGGAGAAATTTTGAATTTTGATTTTTTCAGACCTGTAAAATATTGTAGTGGCCGAGGTTTAAAATTTCGACCCGTGCCGAGGTTTCGGTCTCAGACCGGAACGATACGGTTTTGGTATCGTATCGTGCCGTGCCGATACAGTTTCGGTGTTTCTTATTTATCTATAGTAATTATAAAATAAATATGTTTATTGTGTATATAAAAATAAATTGTATATTGATTTATTATAACTTCTCAATTATTGAATAATTTAATAGTGTTAGAAAAAATAATTAAAAATAGTTTTATTTAAATAGAGTTGATATATCAATAATTCAAATTAAAATGGAAGTATCTATAATAATAATAATGATAATAATAATAATAATATAAATTAATACAAGATATTACTTTATATTAATAATAATTATATAAATTACCTATTTATTCATTTAATTAATTATTAATTAAATAATATATATTTTAAATAGTAAAAAATATCAAGTAATTTTTTTAAAAAAAAATTAGAATATAAATATAATTTATTAGAATTTTTTAAACTTTTTCAGATTTTTTTTAAAATTTAAATGAAATTTAAAATAATAAAAAAATATATTAGAATATAAATAAGAATTGTTATATATTTTTAAAATTTTTAAATGAAATTTAAAACATTATTTTTTTTTCAGAATATTAATTAATAAAATTTATTTAATTTATTTTAATTTTAAATATATTTTTTTTATATATTTTATTAGGATAATTTAATTAGGGTTCATAAAAGCCTCCTCGAAATATCACCACATCCTCCTTAGGAATTGTTTAAATTAATTAAATAAAATAAATTATTATTAAAAAAGGAAAAAAAATCGCGTACCCGCGTCGCGAGATCGCCCGCGATCATCGTGGGCGATCTCGCGGGAGGCGTCCGGCGGCGCTGGAAGCGTCCGGCGACCCTGCCGGACGCTTTCGGCGCCGCAGAAGGCGTCGTGCATGATGCCTTCGGCGCTGCAGAAGGCGTCGTGGGATGCCGCCGGAGGTTTCCCACGTCTCCTCCGACGCCGACGGAGGCGCCCCGCGTCTCCTTCGGCGCCGCCGAGGCGGGACGCCTCCCGTGCCGGTTTCGGCCGCCTAGCGGAACGGTGAAAACCGTTCGTGCCGCTCGGCATTTCAAACCCTGGTAGTGACTTCTATAGACCTATGAAGTTTCTCTCTGTAATGAAAAAACAACTACTTATGTAGAAATTTAATGAGAAGATCTTATGAGAAATCAGATTTATCTATAATATTGGCTTGTTCTTTTAATTGTCTTTCTTTTTTCTTAAGAACCTCTAATTATAAACAAGATTCCTTTTCATGTTTGAATGTTTCTTTTCTTGCTTAAGAATGATTTTCAATTCCCTGTACTGTGTCATATT
This sequence comes from Zingiber officinale, assembly GCF_018446385.1. Classification (NCBI taxonomy): domain Eukaryota; kingdom Viridiplantae; phylum Streptophyta; class Magnoliopsida; order Zingiberales; family Zingiberaceae; genus Zingiber; species Zingiber officinale. The sequence continues at coordinate 133,970,587 of NC_055991.1, read as the reverse complement.
TCTAATTTATTTAATTGAATTGGAATTCTAGGTTGGCATATATGCAGTAGCTGTGAGAAAAGTGCTCGCTACATGTGCTTTACCTGCACATACTCTTTGTGTAAAGGGTGTATGAAGAACGCTGGGTTTATTTCCGTTAGAGAAAATAAAGGGTTCTGTGAAGCTTGCATGAGCACTGTGATGCTGATAGAGACAAAGGAAAACGGGCATGGACAAATGGTTTGTTGTGTTTTTCTTATTCTTCTCATTCCTCCCAATTATTTTCTGGAAACAGTTTGTACAGAACTCATCATTCAAGTGCCAACTTGTTCATGTAATATAATATTTGAATATATATATATATATATATATATATATATATATATATATATATATATATATATATATATTTGAACTTAACAAGTTTATTATGCTATCTACGTAACAACACATTTTACTGAAAAAACTTTGGAAAGTTTCTGTTTGTTTTTTCTTTCATCTTTCTCTTCCTTTCTCTTTCGTTCTCTATCCCACCAAGTAAATATGCTTGTTAGTTATTTTAATTTTGGCCTACATTTATTGGACAAAGGTTGCATAGTTAAAATGGAGAAGTACTCATAGTCTTGTGTAATGGCCTTTCTTAACAAGGTAAAAGGTGAATGTCTGCTACTCGCTATTGGGTGATTGTATAGTTCATATATTTCAAATGTACATGGATTTGTATCCCTTTTTATTAAAAAAATAGTATTTAACATTATTTTCACTTATATAAGTATATTCAAGCGTAGTTAGACAATAAATCCACAAGAATCATAATTTATGCTCAAATGATGATTAATAAAATGCAAATAGTATCCTAAATGTTAATGTTATATCAAAGATGTTTTAAATCATCAAATGACTATTCTTTGATACTAATGACAATGTTTCTCAGTTAAGAAATCTGCACACTTAGAATAAATTAAACTTAAATTAGATTGATCATCTTCTTGTCTACCTTATTCCAAGATATTATGTTGTGATGTAATTATGAACTATCTCGATATAGGATGTAAATCAATTGAAAATTAAATCAATATGCGGCAACACACACATATATGCAAGCATATGCGTCTGGTGAGGTTACACATGCAAATGCATTGAATAAAAGAAAATTTTACTGCCATGATACTGTGTTTCTAATCAGCCTAAGCAATCTATATGGAAGAAAATTCCACATCTACTACACATATAAACCAAAGAAATTCACATCTAGTAGAACAATACATATACGGCTAAAAATGCTTATTGCTTATGACTATTAAGTATTTGGGGCTTACAAATTCTAAATTGTTTATTGAAAAGATTTACAAGTATTTTATTTAATAAAATGTCATTCATCAAATTCCTCTTCATCACATTTTTAGCTCTTTTTCTACATTATGTAATAAGGTTGATTAGATCAACTACCATCTTCTATTTGATTGGATTTGAGTTGATCAATTTGTTTCAGATTATGTATTGACTTGATGCATACATAACTCAGACTCATCCATCTATACCACATATTGAGCATTGCCTCATTTTGGATCATCATTGGATAATCAATGCAATCCTCAAGTATACTAGTTATGCAATAACATAGAAGGCTTTTCGAAAAAGAGTGGAAATGAACCAATTAGACTTGAACCTGTGAGGAATGAAAGAAGATTGTACCTAATAGAGTTAAAAGAGAAGTCTACTAGATTGAAGAATTGCCAACTGTATATCCTTATATTATATATAGCCCAATGGAAGGATAAGATCTAAATAGCTACTCATATGTTTTTTTTGCTTCCACCATCCATTATAGCTATTAAAATGTTGGTCTGGTGAAATGGCATAGTGTGTTTGATTTGGTAAAAATAGTTCCAAGGGACAATTACTCATTGTTTTCCTAAATGTGGTTCCTCTTTTCTTACTCAAATAAGACGGACAATATCCAATTATGTTTTGTTAGCTAAATTGCATCATCAGTTTTTCTTAGCCAAAATTTAGTAATGAGTAATAAGTGGGACTAAGAAGGAACTTGTCAGCTTTTCTTGCCATATGTTTTTTACATACAACATTGTGGTGATTGATGAGACTATTTATTAAATAAGAAGCTTGAATTGTGGAGGACAAACTTTAGAAACTAAATGGTTTAAGATGAGTAGTGTTTGGGTAACAAGATAGAATTGATGGAATAACCAAGGTAGATGAACATACACATCTTTCAATATTTTGAATCTATGATCTAACAAGGAGGAGATATTGAGGAACATGATCATCACATTCCTCATAGGCTCAAAGGAAACTTTTTTAAAGTAATGATACATCATACTTATGGATGGAAGTATTGGGACGTTAGGAAGTTGCATCTACAAAAAGTTAGTAGTTGAATTGAGAATGGTAAGATGTATGCATGAATTTACTAAAAAGGATAGATTAAAGCAAACTAGTATTTGAGAGCAATTAATTGTAGTTGCAATAGATGATAAAATGAGAGAAAATATATTAGAAGGTATGGACATGAAAAATGATCAATAAAAGATTCTATTGTGTGAAAAGTTGAACCTATTAGTGTGAAAGGTGCAAGGGTGGAGTGAGAGATAAAAAATAATATTGGTCAATATAATAAAAATTATTTGATTGCTTTATATAGTCATGGATTGAGCTCAATAGAGGGATAAGATTGTAACTGATCCCAAATAGTTTGGGACAAACTAGGTTTGATGATGAGAGGCTTTCATGTGTATTCTTTTTCTTCTTTTTTCTTTGGTTTGTTTTTCAGGATTCTTATTTCTTTTCTTTTAAACTTGATATCAGGAAACCAGAATAGTATTGTAAACATTGACTTGGATGCTGTATGTTGTTTGAGGCATGACACTCATGCACCTCTGTTAGGTACTTAGGTACACCAATATATTCCATTCCTTTTTGCTATGGTGTTTTGGAAGATGATATCACTTGCCATTTTTTTGGTAGTATAGACTTTCAAATTGTTATATTGTGTGCTTATAAATCACTTTGTTTGTATTTACTATAGTTTCATCTATCCACTTCATATCCTTTTTTGATAATATTGTGCTATACTTATTGGGTCTATGCAGGTCACAATTGATTTTGATGATAAAAGTAGTTTTGAATATTTGTTCAAGGACTACTATTTGACTCTGAAAGCAAAGTTGTCATTGACACTCGATGAGTTAATGAGTGCTAGAAATCCAATCAAGAGATCTGATGTTGCCATACTAAATGATGATTCTGGTAAATTGCTTAATCCTAAAGAACAGCAGGTGGCATCTTCAGACAGCTCTTCAGACCATAAAGAAAGAACTTCTAGGAGGAAAATAAGGAAAAGAACTAACAAATTTATCAAGGAGGAAGGGTCAGTAAAATTAGATAATGCAGGATCAGTAAAGGTAGATAATGTTGGCACATCTGCCTCCAGGAATTCTGAATGGGCTACAGATGAACTTTTGGAGTTTGTAGCACATATGAGAAATGGTGATACATCTGCTTTATCCCAGTTTGATGTTCAGGCTCTTTTGCTTGACTACATAAAAAAACATAATCTTCGTGATCGCCGTCGAAAAAGTCAGATTGTTTGTGATTCAAGACTTGGAAATCTTTTTGGGAAGGAGCGTGTGGGGCACTTTGAAATGCTAAAACTTCTCGAGTCACACTTCATCATAAAAGAGGTATCAATGCTAGATAGCGAAGACAAGCAAGGAGGCGTAGTAGATCCTGATCCTGGACCGACGGATGCTAAAGCAAATAGTGATCCATCCACAAAGTTAACTCTTGATAAGAGACGCAAGGCTCGGAAAAAGGTGGAGGACAAGGAACTTCTAAACAACCTTGATGATTATGCAGCAATAGATGTTCACAACATTAGCTTAATGTATCTGCGCCGCAATTTAATGGAGAACTTGATTGATGATGATGAATTTGAGGAGAAAATAATTGGAACCTTTGTAAGAATAAGAATTTCTGGGTTGGGACAACGGCAAGATATGTACCGGTTGGTACAAGTTGTCGGTAGGCTTTACTTGCTGCCTAGTATAGATAGATATATACTCTTGCATCAGTAGCATTAATTTGTGCTTCTTATATTTTCTGTTCAGGTTCGGGCAAAGCTACAGAACCGTACAAAAGTGGAAAGAGGACAACTGATGTAACTCTTGAGATACTAAATTTAAACAGGAAGGAGATTATTACGATTGATATCATCTCGAATCAGGAGTTCACCGAAGTAATCTTTTCTATTTACCTTATTTTTCCTTGCTTATGCTCTGTTGATCTTTTTTTTTTTTTTTGCATCCAGGGGCTTTTAGTTTCTCATTATTTAGTAATTAGTACTATGTAAAACATGTGCGACTATTGACAATGTGTCTATGGTTTCTCCTGTTATGGAACTTTTATATGGAAAAAAGTGCTAAATTCATTCTTGACTTGTTGCCAACATGTGAGTTGGCGTTCACCTAATTACTTTCTGATTATTTAGTGCTTATTTTTAGAAAAGTTGGATTGATGTGATTTAAAGGTGTAATAGTAATTGGAGATAAAAAATCTAGTAGTGTGTCTGTACTATTAGTGATATATTATTGCATAAAATTCAATGGAGTGATATATTTTTAGTAATTTCATTGATGCTCTTGTAGTTCTGTTTTTAAGCTCCCTAAGAATCAAAGAAAGCCCAAATTAAACTATATCATAATTCCCAAATGGTTTTTTAAATTGATAGCTTAAAATAGTATAGTTATTAATAATAACTTAATCTTATACTGACCTTAGATTCTGATATTATTTGTTAGTTATTATATATTAAGTTTTGTCATGCCCCCATTCTTGTTATCATAATCCAAGATTCCTTTTTGTTGAATTTTGCATCCTCACTTTTATAAAATGATGTATTGAGCACCTAAATCCTACCCGTGTCTAGCACTTATTTAAATTCATGGTGTTCTGACTAGAAGATGAGCCATGCAAGGATCCTCTTTACCAAACTTTGCTACAGTTCCTCTTCTTTCAGATGTTGGTGGTCTCCATTGGAAAAGTGTTCTTTATCTTGGCCTTGGTTATAGAAATGACTGTTATTCTCCCTAAACAAGATCATTCCTCTTCACTTGACAAGAAGGAAGAGCGAGTGATACTTTTGCTTCTTTTGATTTGTTATATAAAAGGACAAATGTGTTACTATTTGGCTGAACAATATTTTGCTTGCCATGCCTGACAAGATCATGTTCTTGTAGGAGGAATGCAAACGTTTAAGACAGAGCATTAAATGTGGGTTTATTGGGCGACTAACAGTGGTAAATCTTGGTTGGTCTTTGTTGGGTTATAGATTTCAAACAGAATAAATGTCACGGTTTTTGTTTTCATCATTTATAGGGAGAAGTTCTGGAGAATGCAAGGTCTCTCCAACATGTAAGAGTAAATGATGTAAGCATCTTCCTCTGAAATGTTTTTTGTGATGTTCTAATTTTTTTTTTTGCTTTTCTGCTATGTTATAGATATTTTTAATGTTCTTTCAGTGGTTGGAAAGTGAGAAATCAAGGCTTGGTCATCTTCGTGATCGTGCTAGTGAAAAAGGTCGTCGAAAAGAATATCCTTTTGCTATGCTCTATTCTTATTGGGAACTATATCTGCTAAATCCTGTTGCTTTTCATAATAATAATAGTTCTCATAGTTCTTTGAATTGTTAAATATATTCATGTATCTGCACTGGTCAGGCTGATCCAGTTATGGGAAAGAAAATTGCTAAATGGTTTGGGCAGAACACAATGTATGCCCAGAATCATTAACATGTCTCATTGGACACTTTAGCTTATATCAGATGTTACTCTGCAAATTTTCTAATTTGATTTCATGTTTGATGTTGTCTATCATCTGATCACAGTAACTCTATTTTAGCAATGTGTATGTTGCTACCACCTTAACTTTCCTCCACGCTTAGAGAATGTGTGGAAAAGTTGCAACTGTTGAATACACCTGAAGAGCGTGACCGTAGGCTAAATGAGGTCCCTGATATACACACCGACCCACGTATGGATCCAGACTTTGAGTCTGCGGAGGAAGAAGAGTCAGATGTGGGGAAACATGGTATAATACATCTCGGTAGCACATATCTTTAATTTCAAGCCTCATTCAGTTTTTTGTCTATTGACTATTATTAACTTATAAATTGATTGTTGAACATACAGATTTCTATGACAAGTCAAGAGGATCTTCCTTCACTAGGAATGGGAGGGATGTAAAGTCTCCTGGAAAAGGAGGTTCAACTGAAAACTGGAATAGTTTCCGGAAAAACTCGAACTCTTGGGAGTCAAACAGAAGTACACAAATCCAAGTTGGGTCTTTGTCAGATTCCTTTTCTGGGAGACGCGCTGATGCAACTGATTTTTCTTTGAACAAGTCTAGTGACATAGTCCGACCAGTTAATTCTGAGGCTCCAAGAAACCATGCACTTGGAAGTGGGTCGGATGGCAGTCTGTACAATGAGAAACATCTTTCAACAATACAGTTAACTGAGGGTTCACTTGGTTCTCAAAAAGCATCTTTCCCAGTTGGAGTTGTGACAAAATCAAACCCAAGTGAATCAGAAAAGATTTGGCACTATAAAGATCCGTCTGAAAAAATCCAAGGACCATTTTCAATGATTCAATTACGTAAGTGGAGTACGACTGGTTACTTTCCTCCTAATTTGAAGATTTGGAGAACTTCTGATAAGCCAGAGGATTCTATATTGTTGAGTGATGCACTGGCTGGGAAATTTGAGAAAGACTTACCGGAGTGGGAACCTCCCTCTAAGAACACAGACCAGTCAGTTGATGTTTCCTCTACTCCATTTAATGCGGAAGGAAATTCAGAAAGCATTAAGAGAGGAAGTAATATTTCTAATTTGCCTGATAGCACACAAAATTTGACACTTTCTTCCTGGTCATCTACGAAAATGGATGTCTCTGCTGGGGCATCATCAAATGATGCCAATATTAAGATTGAACTAGGGCAAAGACAAACCAAGGCAATTGAGTCACAGTCTAGTAGTCAGTATTATGTAAATTCTCATCTCAATAGGAGCTCTACAAGCAATCAATTATCTAGTACACAAATCTCACTAAATGAGTCGTATCAGTTGAGAGAGGATTCTTCCAATGTGCTTACTCTGACTTCACAACCAAGTAGCGAAGGCTGGTCGAATGTCAAAGGCTTTGCAAACAAACATATGCCAAATGATACTTCTGACCATGACAAGGCTTCAGGCTGGGTTACGACTACAAGGGGGTCAGAAGAAACAGTGTCTTTAAGAAATACCACAAATTCATCAACAGAGTTGGGCACGGGCTCTGCACAGTTTGTGCATGATCAAACTGTTAAAGATGGTGGAAAATCTCTTCCTGTTGCATCTGCACCAGCACCTGAAATGAAGTTGCACCAGATCCAGCAAGGAGCAGCAGCAAATGAGACAAATGTTTCTGAATATAATCAAGTAACCTCCTCTCAGTTGTCTGACAAGAATCGTATTCTTCTCTCACACAATCAAAATGACTCTGGTAAACATTTGCTGGCAATGCAAATGCAAGGTAGATCATCTGATGGTAGTGGACCGACTACTGATTCAGTTGCTCGTGCCCAAATTGTGGCTTCCCAAAAGTCTGAAGCACCTGATCTTAGTACACACTCAATTGATACAGCTAGAAAATTATTTGTTCAAGCAGATGCTTCAGAATCTAGCTTAAGTCAGAGATCACAAGCATCAGTAGCTCCAAATCCTGAGCGTATGAATTCCGCAAACTTTGAAGTTCCAATATACATGAACAACACTAATAATCAAATGCCATCGTCAAACATGACACCTTATGGTTGGAGCCCTGTTCCAAAGTCTACTGCAGCTACCGTTGATAATACTCAATTACTCTCTTCTAACAGTTCTAATCCACCATCTTCTCAGTTTGGATCTAACAATATTGTACCATCACAACAAACGCAATTGGGTTTTGTTAATGGATCAAATATCCAGAACACAGCTTTTCCAGTGGCTTCACAAAACCCAACCACAAATCCAGTTTCCACACAAGCAACTGGAAGTTGGACACCAGTGCCTCAGGGAAACATGAATGCTGGCTGGGGAATGGTAGCCCAAAACAATATGAGCATGCCCTGGAGGCAGACCACACAAACAGTTGCAGATTTTAACATGGGTTTGGGAGTTCAAAATCAGGTAAATCCAATGGTGAACCCTGGTTGGGTAGCTCCTCCACAAGGAAACACAAATATGAGCGCAGGGTGGGCGGCCCCAGCACTGGGTAATGCAAATCAAACTCCTGGATGGGCAGGTCAATTGCAGGGAAATTTGGCCGTGCATCCTGTTTGGGCTATGTTTATGCCAGGGCAGCCAAACCCTAGTCCTGGCTGGGTAGCTACTGTACAGCCAAACACAAACCACATTTTGGAAACATCTGCACAAACAATGAACATGAATCCTGCTTGGGGACCAGGGCAAGGGAATATTAACCCGGGGCAAGGAAATATTAACCCATCTACGAATCAACTAGTTGGTAATCCTCATAGCTTTGGTAGTCAACCACCACAGACTGGAGACCTGCAATCAGGCCAAGGCGATAACTCAAGGGCCAACGACTCAAGACAACCAAATCCAAGGTCATCATGGAACAGGACGCAATCTGGAGGATCATTAGCTCCCCCAAGAGGAAACACAACCATATGCAGGTTCTATGAGAACGGGCACTGCAGGAAGGGTGCATCATGCAACTATTTCCATTCATGATTCGAGAAAGGATCTAAAGCATCTTTATCTTATCTTGTTTTGTTTAGATCTATTTCTGTATGCATTTAAGTTGTATTTTGTGATGCATGTAGAACTTAAACGAAGCTGAAAGATCCATTACTACCCACCCTTTAATTGATGTTCAATATTTCGGCATGTTCCATGAATCAAAATGAATCCTCTGATCACCCAAGTGGTCCAAATTACACATGCTGAAGAAACAAAGAGCTCATGACAGCCGGGTAAGTGAAACGTACAGTTCATAAACTAGAACGATGTGAATCTTGTGTTTAGAGGTTGCCTGGTTGTGAGCATTCTATTTTGAGTATTTGCAGTGTTTGAAAACTGGCTCGGGAAATTATGTTGAATCGGAACAGGTTCCAGTTTAATATTTGAACTGGTAAAAAGTTCAAGTTAATCATACAGTATGGCTTGGATCTCTTAATTTTCTTGTTTCATTCTGACTTTTTGCTTAGTTAATTGCACTGTTTATAAATTAGCGGGTATAACAGTTTGATAATGTATGTTTATCGATCAATATGTGTGCTATCCTGCATGATTCTTTCTTATTTATTTATTTCTTCGTAAAATGTCTTTCTTGTGTCTGAGAAGATTGTCTTAACGTTTTCAGCTAAAATTGAACATATATATATAAATTACACTTAATTGCTTGCGAATATTGCAATATTTGTATTTCCAGTTCTATTTTTTCTAATAGTTTTAAACAGCCATTTCATGGTACAAATAGTCCTATATATCCATTTGGCTAATGGCTATGATCTATGAATGAAGAATCGCATCCTATAAATTATAATAGTTTACAAAATGCATGTTTAAATTTGAAAACTGCTAGGTGGATATTTAGCACTTCTTATTATATGAATAATGTTGTATCTCAATGGTAAAAGGTGGAACCGTTACCCTAGTGGCCCCTGGTCCCGGTCCCACAAGATTTCAGAGGGAGTAAATCACGGTTAATGTTGGGCAGGATAGGTGACTGGGGGTCGAAGGAATTTTTGGCGCAGCAGACTAGGATTTTATCCCCGAGTGCAATTGGCGATCTTTGACCTCACGATTTCAGTGATAAGCTGCAGGTATCTAACTAGCTGATTAGCCCGTGGGGGTAGATACCTGATTAGCCCGTGGGGGCAATAATGTTGTATCTCAAGTGTGTGTGTGAGAGAGAGAGAGAGAGAGAGAGAGAAATTGAGGCAAAAAAGTTGAGACTGTGCTTTGCATACATCACATATAGCTCTAACCTTCCAAATAGAAATAAATTTTGAGAAGAGAAGAATTTCCAGGTACAAAAAAAGAAGCTGCAGACAGATAAAATGAACAATCAACAAGCTGATTAGATTAAGGGGTTAGATTACGTGATCTGTTATACGTAGTTTTATCTGTATTATAAAAAGTTTTTTCACGATTTAAATCCGTGATCGGTTATACGTCAATAATTTTATTGCATGACAATAGAAAATCAACTAAAATGTAAACTTTCTGTGCAGGTATATATAGGTGCTGGAAGCACCAGCTTTCCAGCATCAGTTAATCGAATTTATATTTTAATATCGATAAAAATTCAAAGTTAGAACTATTATGATATACAATGAGGATCGTTCTACTTGAAGCTAGGTAAAAAAGTTTTGATCAAGTGGATTAGATATGGAAGTCCTGGATGAGTGGACTGGTAAAGTCTTAGCAAATTGAAGATGTCAGACAGAAGTCCTAGGGGCCGAGGACATTAGACGGGAAGTCCTGAGTCACGGACACCAGGCAGAAGTCTAGGTGGATTGAGGATCGAACGTGTAACAGGAAGTCCCGAAAGCTAAGATCGAATGTTGAGCAAACGTCCAAACAAGTTTGGAAGATAAGATGTTTGGCAAACAAGTAAATTCTTCTAAAAGGTGGGTGAGGATGTGTTTCCCATGAGGGAACAATAGGTGTCGGTCAGACTTAGGATTTCATTAGAAATCCAAAAGTCAATATCAGATCGTCTAAATTGGACTATCTCTTTTTATGTTAAATATCATTCTTATATTTTTCTGTGCTAACTTTGTGATGCAGGAGAGAAGTTGGGCTGACGGGATTCTAGGCATCCTAAAGAGTTCCAAGCGCTTAGATGTCTGGGCAATTAGAAAGGATCTAGGCACCCGGAATACCCCTAACCTAGTTACGCATGCAACGGAGTTGGCTCACTTTGGTTGGTTGGCAAACGTCAAACTCTAGGCGCTTGGAAGGGATCTAGCCGCCCAAGAATGAATAGAGACGACTGAGATAAAGCTTCGCTAAGGTGTAGCCATGTCAACGGTCCAGGCCCCGGAAGGGATCCAGGCGCTCGGAGATGAATAATCGCCGACGGAGTTGGATCAGATCAGGACAATTCCAAGCACCTGGAAGGGATCTAGGTGCCCAAAATGCCTTATAAAAGAAGACTTCGACCAACAACTCAGAACACTCATTCCATATGCCTTTCATTCTTGCGGGTTGCTCTAGAACCTTCGTTACAATACCAAAACATTGCTTCGACAATCAACGTCTTATCTTCAATTCTTGTCTGATGTCTGTATAATTTATTTATTATCTTCCACTCAAGTTTTATAATTCTTCATGCTTTAGTGAATTGCCTAACGCAAGTACTCAGCAAGTGCAAATCTAGGACTAGCAGTCGTCAGACTGTGAACCAAGTAAAAAAAAAGTGTCTTAGTATTATTTTTGTATTTGTTTAATTCCGCTGCATCTATCTCTCGAGTTTTTTGAAAAATCGACACATGCTATTCACCCTCCCCCCTTCTAGCACTTACTCTAATCCTACAATTAGTATCAAAGCGGGGTCACTCTGAATTGGTGCAACCAAATTGGACACGCCTTTTTCTATTTTTGCATTTTTGTAGTTTTTCTTCTTTAGTCATAATTGATGCAATCACCTCTTCTGACAATTTTTTTCATTATTTTTTTTTTAACTACTCAAAATTTGTGCAATACCACTCGAGCCATTTTTCGTGTCTCTTATTTAGTTACTCCTGTACTACTAATCCAAGACCAAGACTTGGTATATTTTTCGTATTTTTGTTGTGCAAGATATTTTAATGACCCATCAAAAAGGCAACAATACCGCCTAACTGCCTTTCTTCTCCAGCGAAGATTTTGACTATTGGAAGAGCCTGATAGAGTTTCATCTAAAGTTGTCAAAGGCGAGGCTGCATCGCCTCAGGCGTTGGGCGAGGCTGCATCGCCTCAGGGAACCATCAGGCGTCGAGGATGGCCAGGCGAGCGCCTGCTGCGCCTTTGTCTCCCTTTGCTCGAGGCGTAAAGCGGTGGAAAGGCATCGCCTTTCCACTAGGGTATGAGGGTTTTTTAATGACCTAATCACCCAAAGCCCATAGAAGTCCAACCCATGATTAATTTCCTCTTCTCTATGGGCAAGAGACGATACAAATTCTCTACATGCACAACGGTACGTCTCCTCTTCCCTATTTCCTTTGAAATTGATTCGAAGCTTCACTGCTTCAGCGGCGTTTTTCCATAGTTTCTCTTCTGCCCGTGGACCTTTTCCTCATACTCTGAAGTTTCGTGCAGGCTGCCTGCAAGAAGTAAGTTCCTTTGATCCTGTCCAAATTGTCCAATACTTATTTACTATCATATATTATTAGTATATTACTAATCGACTCCCTTGTTAAGTTTTGTTCTTGTCAATACTAATCGGCCCCCTTGTTAAGTTGTTCTTGTCAATTAGGTATGGCTTCTCAACAGCAATCAGAAAATCAAAACACACAATCAGACGATGATAATAAGAGAGACCCTGGTTGGAAGCATTGTTATTTGAAAAACTCGAAAGATTCTAATAGTGTGACATGTAGGTTTTGTGGGTTCACTTCCAATGGAGAAATTTTTCGAGCCAAACAACATATTGTTGGAAATTAAAAAAATGTTAGAAAATGCAAAGAATGCCCACAAAGTGTCCGTGATGAATTGTTGAACTATATGAATGAAAAGAAGAAACAAACGTTGCGAGCTTGTGGTGGAATAAAGCAAGATTTTTGCTTTCTTGATGTCGATGAAGATGAAGAAGATGCACAGGCAGCACAACCAAGTTCTAAAGAAAGCAAAAAGCGAAGTTTGACTTCGACAGAGGAGATTGGGAGTGGTAGTGTTAAAGGGCCAATGGACCTCTTTATTACGAAGAAGAAAACCAAAGGGGGGAAATTGAGGCAAACACGCAAAAATGATGCATGTGACAAAGAGCTTAGAGATCGAACAGTTCAAAAGATAGCCCATTTCATGTATCAAGCTGCGATTTCTTTCAATGCTGCCCATTTAGATAGCTTCAAGGAAATGATTGAAGCCATAGGTCAGTATCGGCCAAATTTGAAACCACCAAGTTATCATGAATTGAGGGTACCCCTTTTACAGAAGGAAATTATCTACACAAATGAGTTGTTGAAAGAAAACAGAGATGAATGTGAGAAATATGGTTGCTCAATTATGTCTGATGGATGGACTGATAGGAAACAGAGGACATTGATCAACTTTTTGGTTAATTCACCCAAAGGAACAATGTTCTTGGAATCTGTGGATGCATCCGCTCATGTCAAGATTGGAACCCTACTATATGAGTTGCTTGATAGATTTGTAGAACGTGTGGGGGAGAAAAATGTTGTGCAAGTAATTTCAGATAATGGCAGCAATTATGTTTTAGCTGGTATGTAAAGTTAACGAACTCTACTATTTAATATTTATTTGATTGATGAATGTTCATTTATTTTTTCCTCACTGATAAATGAATATGTTTATGTCGACCTTCTTTTACTTTTTATTTTTTTGTAGGCAAGCTTTTACAGGCAAAAAGACCGAATTTGTTTTGGACTCCATGTGCTGCTCATTGCATTGATTTGATGCTAGAGGATATTGGCAAAATTGAGGTGGTTCGAAAGACTATTTCTAGAGCAATTGCTCTTGTTGGCTTCATTTACAATCATGGAAGTGTTTTGCACATGATGAGAGAATGTACTGAAAATAAGGAGCTGGCAAGACATGGAGTCACCCGCTTTGCTACTACATTTCTCACTTTGCAAAGCCTCCACAAACGACAAAAGGTTTTGAAGAGAATGTTCTTATCTGCACAATGGATAGAGAGTAAGGGGGCTAAGGATGCTAAGGGTAAGAGGGCAAATGATATTGTTTTCATGCCTTCTTTTTGGAATAATGTGACATACACACTTAAAGTGATGTGCCCTCTAGTGATGGTTCTTCGCATTGCTGACAATGAAACAAGACCAACGATGGGTTATATTTATGAAGCTATGGATAGAGCAAAAGAAACAATTCTGAAGTCCTTTGATAACAATAGAGAGAAATGTAAAATGTGTTGGACATTATTGATAGTAGATGGGATCGTCAGCTTCATCATCCTTTGCATGCAGCGGGATACTACTTAAACCCGTATTTTTACTATCACAATCCGAAAGTTGAGACAGATACAGAAGTAACAAATGGATTGTTTGCATGCATACAAAAATTGATTCCAAGCCCTGAACTGAGGGATAAGATTATTATAGAGGAGTTGCCGGTATATAAGAAATCAGAGTCATTGTTCGGCAATGAATTTGCCATTAGAGCAAGCAATAATAAAGACCAGCCAATGACACCTGGTATGTATTTTGTTTCCAAAAAGTTAAATAGTTAAACTTAAATATCAAATGAAAATAGTGAAATACATTATTTTTTCAGCGAACTGGTGGAAAATGTTTGGCAATGGTACTCCGAATTTGAAAGAATTTGCTATCAAAGTTCTTAGCCTCACATGTAGTGCTTCGGGTTGTGAAAGGAATTGGAGCATATTTGAGCATGTAAGTAAATGCCAGTACATGACTTCTTTCACTTTTCAATTTATAGTTTGCTTACTCACTCTAAAAGTATGATGGTTCCGTCATATGTGGCACAGATACATTCAAAGAAAAGGAATAGGCTCGATCACAAGAAACTACAAGATTTGGTGTACGTGAAGTACAATCAAACACTCAAGTCTCGTGCGGTTAAGAAGGATAAAGGAGATCCTATAGTTTTGAGGAATATTGATGGTTGCAGTAATGAGTGGTTGATTGGAATGATGGAAGCTGGTGAGGAACCTATTTTTGATGACGATGATGCCACTTTAACATGGAACGTTGTAGGTAGAAGAAGTGACAAGACATACTAGGCAACAACATACCTCAAACCCTATTTATAGGGGAGCTTCAACTTCAACTTCTAGAGACAAAGGTAGGGGATGACGAAGAGGCAGGGCAACAAGCCAAACTACTCGTATTCTACAATCACTAGCGGATGAAGATGAAGAATCTACTGACGAGGGAGAGTTTAATGATGATGTGTTAAAAGATTATTATTCGGACATTGATGAAAACGTGTAGGATGGTGATGGGGATGAAATGATTGAATTGGAAAATGATTGATCTGAGTCTAGTTTGTTTTGGAAAAATAAAATTGTCTAGCATAAGATTTAGATGTGTTGTTTTATTGACAATATTGAGTTATTTTTATTTTTATTTTTGCTTGAAACATTATTGTTTTAGATGTTTATATAGTTTATTATTGTTAATAGTTTATTTTTAGAACAATATAAATATATAATATATTTTCTATGCATTATCACCTCGTGGCCAGGCGATCGCTTTTTGTCGCCTAGGCGTTCAGGCGCTAGGCATCGACTTGTCGCCTTGGCCTCGCCTATCGCTTTGACAACTTTGGTTTCATCTCAACACCCAAGTGGAGATGTGAATCATAATCCAAACTGGATTCATCATCTCCATTGAAGATGGAGAACCCATTGCTTAGGGAAAATGAAACACACCAATAAAGAAGAAAATCAAGGTAGATGATAAAGTGACTCTGACTATTCAGTGCAGCCTGACCAGAGCTAAATTGAGTTAGACCCTTCAACGGTGCCAAAGAACTGTGGAGCATATTGATCGAACTATACGAAGTAACCTCCGACACCAAGGCCCTGAAAGAAAGGTTGTCCAAGTCATCGGAAGAGTTAGATTAAGAAAAACATATAGGATCGTAGGCAAGTGAGAGAGGGGCGGAGATGAATCATGTGATTTTAAAACTCATTTTTCTTTTAACTTTTTAAAGTTGAGTGCACAACGGAATAAAACTAAGTATAGAAATGAAAAACAGAACACAATTGATTTTTACTTTGTTTGGAGCCTTTAGTGAATCTTACTCTAAGACTCAAGCTCTTTGGATCTATCGACGTGTAATCCACTATCAAGTCGTAAATCGGATATAAAGTACGAGGAAAATGTAACACCTACACTTTCCTTTTATAAGTATGTAAAGTAAGCACAATTAAAAAGTAGTTACCAACATAAAGATGTCGAAATGGATGCACTAGTGTGTTGGTGTCGATCTGTTGGCAGCGATTGGACGTAGTCCAGTGGTAGCATAACAATATCACAAAGATAGAGAAGTTAGATTATCAAGAATGAGTGTTGAAAAGTTGTATATTGAAGGTCGGTCGAATGCTCCTTTTATAGGCATTTCCAGGCACCTGGACTACCCCGGGCACTTGGACTGAGGCATATCCGATCCAACTTCATCGTTTGATTATCCACTTCCAGGCGCCTAAACTACCTCCGGGTTCCTGGATCGCTGATGTGGTTGCACCTCGGTGAAGCTCTATCCGGTAGCCTCTCTATTCACTCCCGGGGTGCCTAGATGCTGATGTGCGCCAGGCAATAGGAGTGCACCAATTCATCTACACGAGTAGTTGGGTTCGAGCCAATCCAGACGCCTGGACCCACTCGGCCACTCAGGCCTTCGGGTGCTTGGACCCTTCTCGGGCGCTTGGAAACTCTTTTTCCAGCTTTCAATTTCCTACACCATTGAGTTGTTGGGATATGCCCGATCAAGTGTGTACCAAAATACGTTTCGTAAACATGCACAATGAAAGACTAAACATAAATAAATCTAATTTATTACAACACACACCACACACATGCAGGATACAATCGCACTGAACAAGATCATAAAACAAAACGAAAAATGAATAACAATTATTCTAGGTATATACTTTACGAATGACCTGTAACGAGAAGGTCATTAATCGTAGCGATGCTGTCGAACCTCACCTCTATTCGTATCCACGTCAAGCTCCTCAAGAAAACTCTGTGAGTACAAGCCTCTTCTTTAGAAGTTACAAGCCACGAGCGAACGAGAGGGATCAAGAGAAGAAGAGGAAGCAAACAAGGAAGAAATTGATCTTCCTTGGTGACTCACGGTAACAAGAGGAAGAGCCCTCTTGTTAGCGGCGGTAAGGAAAGAGGGAGAGAGGAGAGGAAGATTTGATTTCCAAAAACCCAATAGACCAAATAATGAATTGATGTATGTTTCTTTCTTAACTATATCAATATATATCCCTCATTAATGAGTTGGATTAGAAAGTCCAAATCTAACCCATTATCCCTTAACCAAAAATTAACTCATTAACCCCTTGTTTTGGTTCACAACTAAACTAAGTTGGTTTATGACTAATCCAAATAGGGTTAAACTCTTCCAAAAGAGATGTGACTCATCCGCTCTTCCGTTTCTACAAATATTTTTATATTTGTCTTATGTGTGATCCAATCAAATATTTATCTCTTGATTTAAAAATCCTATTCTTTAACTTATTTTACGTTTTTTTAATGACTCGTTAGTTCGTGTGACTCAATAGGTTCCCGATTTATCTTAGTCGGTCATAATTAACTACTTAATTATAGAACAATCATGAGTGACACCTAGTAGTACATCATGATCCCCAATTAGCTGGAAAATTATATTTGATTTTAGAACTAATTCTAAACCCTTCAACAGCTATAGTGAGTTTTGCCTTGTTCCTTTCACTTTTCTTATACCCACTTGGTTCAGGACATAGTCTATGTGTCTGTCCCTACTAGACTGACTACATCACACCTAGCCCAAGTAATACTTTCTCGTTCTACGGATTCAAATTACTCGTACATGTGTCTAAAAGTCTCACACTCTTAACATGTGTTACTTTCGCCAATGACTTTGAGTAATAATCCTAACGAGTGACCATAGGGTATACGTCTCCTCGCAAGGAATGTTGCATCTTCTATGGGTTATTCAAACACCTTCGAGCACTTCAACTTTTACCCAATCATTCTGGGTCTACGCCTCGATGAGATGCTTGCTTAAGATATCAAAGTATAAGTCTCCATGATCAAGATGACTTATATACCTCAAGTAGGAGGAAACTTGTATCAGAGTTATAGTAAGAGCTTCACAGACTATCCATATATGTAGATAACCATATGAAGTTTTACAACGAGTCACTCCAATGAACTAGTTACCATAACTAGTATCCACGTTTAACTCTCAACATCCCAATGCCTCTAGCCAGTGAGAAAACAGCTACTTGACGAACCAAGGAGTGTAACCCGTGCTAGTCTTACAGAATTGATGATATCCGAATGCATCAATTTGACGACTAGGAAAATTTTAATACGTTCATAATTACACATGTAGAGATAATCACTAGTTGTGATCCAATCACAATTTCTCTCATGCTATGAATTGTATTGCATATATTCAGTAAATGAGTTTAAGACAATCAAACATATAATATGTACTCAAATAATGAATATATATTTATCAAATAAATAGTAAAACCATAAGGCGATTGCCTTAAGATATCCTTCAAAATCTAACAAGAGTTAGTACAACAAGAATAATATAAAAAATAAATATTTTAACAGTCTCGAGATTGTCCAGTCTTGACTTTGGATTTCATTGAAACCCTAGATTAGACCAATGCCTATTGTTCCTTCAACCAGGAACACATCCTCATTAGGTCTCCCCTTTAGTTGCTTTCCTCACTTAGCATTATAGACTTACTTAACTCTTGACCCCAGGTCTTCCTGCCAGATGCCCCATCTGAACTTCAACCAGTTGTTAAGTCCCGTAAACACAACTAGACTGTAAGTACCCCATGGTGGTTTTGATGTGATCAACAAAATCAAGTTTGGTCCTGTTGTGGTTGGATGACTTTGTCTAACTGTGCAAGAACTTATGAGCATAGGAAGTCGAGCAAAAGATGCAGTTAACGAGAAAGATAACATGGGAGAGAGTCGATGGGCTCGATGCATCTAAGGAACGAGGCACTGCGGAAGAGTACGTTGGCGGACGAGAAAAAAGTGCGTAGCATTTCTGAGAGACGTGAAGTCAGAGTGGAAGGTTGCTCAAGAAGATCAGAAAATGAGTTCGGGTGAGCCCTATTTCGGATGACTGAAATCACCCAAGTGAGCGGAGCCGGAATGGGGAGAAATCGGACAGCCAACAGGCGGTTGACTGTCCAGTCTAGTTTGGGCGCTCGGATTGGGTCTAGGCGCCTGGACCCCCGGAGGATGCCCCGGGCTTGTGCCCTGGTCGAGGGCTGGTTCAACTCGGTTTGGGCGCCCAATCCAGAAAAGTCTATCTGCGCCACGCTATCGCGATCTATTGCATCATGGATAAAAATTTATCCACACCAGGCGCTCGGAACCCTTCCATGTACTCGGATCAGGTGTATAAATACAACCCTGATTTCAGTAGTTAAACACAATATTTGTAACCGAGTTCTTTTCTGTTCTACTACTGTGTGAGCTGTTAACGTTGTAAGAGGTTACTCCACCTAAAGGAGATCTACATAGTGAGCTTCTTTTTCCTTAGATTAGCAATATTCTGATTGCAAACCAAGTAAATTTTTCTTGTCTCTGTCTTTATTTTATGAATTTATTTTCTATTATTATACAAGTGTTTACCTAACTTAGTCTGAAGTTCAAGAAAGGTTTTTTTTTTTTCAAGGCAATTCACCCCTCTCTTGTCGACCGTCAAGAGACTAACAATTGGTATTAGAGCAAGAATAGTTTAGAAGAACTAACCACCGACCAAAGTAAAGAAATCGATCACCGGACCAAGCCTCATCTTGCCAAAGTTAGAGGGGTAGTTCGCACATTGGAAACACTTAATGGAGGTATTCCTAAAACTGATTACGAAATACTTTTAATAATCAAGTATGGTTTTGTAGTTCCTAAGGATCAACAAGGAGTGGAGAAAGAAGAGTACCTATAGATGAAAAAGGAGCAAAGCGACTTCATAACCAACAGTAGAGCGGAATATGACTTACTAAGTGTATTACCGCCTCAAGAAGTCAATCACATTGGAAGCTACACATCGACAAAAGAACTCTAGGAGAAATTCTTGAAACTTCACGAAGGCACATCCAAAGAGAAGCTTGTACGATGAGACATTCTTCAGAACAAGCTAACAAACATTCGTGTGGAAAAAGGTGAGAAGGTAGCCTAACTACACGCGAAGATAAAGGAGTTGATCACTGGATTGGTCAACCTCAATGAAACGGTAACGAACCGGGACACGATACACTACGTACTTAACGCTTTTCCCAGAACTCCAGAATGAACTTCGATAATAGACGCCTACTACATCTTGAAGGACTTGGAGGTAAGTACCCTAGAGGAACTTTTTTTGACTTTAGAATTACATGAAATTAGATGTGCAGGTACAACAAAAGAGTCAAGCCAGAACATGGCACTAAGAGCTACTAAGAAGGATGAACCCGAGTCAGACTAAGATTTCGTAGTAGACCAAGAAGCTTATATGGTAAGGATGTTTAAAAAGTTTTTTAAAATCTAATAAATTTAAAGAAATGTAGAATAGAAAAAATCCAAGAAATAGAAGAAAGGTTCGATGCTACCAGTGTCAAAAAGGACACATAAAAGACTGCCCAGAACTCAAAAAGAAAAAAGATAAAGGACCCAAGCAAAACAAACACAAGAATCTTAAGGCCACTTGGGACGAAAGTTCATCATCCGAGTCAGAAATAGAAGCATACGTCAGACTAGCACTAATGGCTAGTCACGAAGAACAAAGCACCTCAGAAGTCAGTATCGATAAAGGGGGAACAACATCAGATGAATGCTGCGAAAGAGGAGAATCAAGTTTAGATCTGATATGGTAAGTGAGGTATGCCTCTTACCTTCATATCAAATGTATTATGGTATTAAGTTAATGTCTAAATCAATGTGTAAATTAAAAACTAAAAATAAAAATTTTAAAAAGAAGAATTTAAAAATAAAAAGAATTTTGGAAAATTCTTGCTTAATTGAGGAACTTGAAAAATTAAAAACTTAAAATGCTAATTTAAAGGAACAAATAGAAAATTTAAAAAATTATACATGCTCAAATTTTAGATATTATTAAGGATTAAATTGGTATTATAGATTTCACATGGGTCAAATCAGAAAAATAATAAAAATATACATTATTAGAAAATATTTGATAAATCCAATAAGAAGGAACTTATATTGGGTTTTAAAATCATGCTTAGTTTAAATTGTGCATATTTGTAATTTTAACTTGATTTAATATTTGCCTTTTAATGATCTAATGTGCTAAAATAATTTTCTTCATACAATTTTTGTTCAAAATTAATTAGGTATTAGTTTTTTTAAAAATAGGATTTCATTTCCTATGTGTAGAATTTTTTAAAATTTTTTTTTGACCATTCTATTGTTTTTTATGATTTGTTAACAAATATTATATTTTTCAATTTAAAAATATTTTGTAGAGTTATCTTTACAAAATTTATTTTTTGGTAAAAACTTATAATATTCCCTTTCCAACAAAATATTTGTAAAATTTTTTTGACAAATATTAATTTTTGTAAAAATTATTTATCCAAATATTAATTTTTAATATTAAAAATTCTCAAACACACAATTTTTGAAAATTTACTTTTTCTACTAAAAAACTTACTCTATTACATTCTCAAAAAATTTCTCAAAATTTTTCAAATCCCAAAACTATTTTTAAGCATTTTTAAGAAAAAATTCATCTTTCTATAGTAAATAATCTATTACTGCTTAAATTTATTTAGTTTTTTATAAAAATTTTATTACTACTTTAGATATGTCTACTTAACCTTTATAAAAATTTTCAAAAATTTTCATCATATAAAATAATTTTTTATTATTTTTGTTGAAAATTACTTTTTAATCACCAAAATTAGAATTTCGAAAATAAATTCTATTTTTTTTCTTAAGTGTTAGTCGTTGTTCGTGTATTTCTTGGACTTTAATTTCAACCTAATTTAGCAAACCCCCTATTGTTAATGTGATTAAAGGGGGTGAGTTAGAAATTAAGTTCAAGGGGGAGATATATATATATATTTTTTCAAATTGCATATCTAATGTTCTAAACTTGCATATTCATTTAATTTAATGTATTGTTCTACCCTAACTTAACTTGGGTTGATCCACATCAAAAAGGGAGAGATTGTAAGTACCCCGTGGTAGTTTTGATGTGATCAATCAAATCAAGTTAGGTCTTGTTATGATTTGATACCTTGTGTCTAAGTGTGCAAGAACTTAGGAGCACAGAAAGTTGAGCAAAAGACGCAGCTAGCGAGAAGGACGGTACGGGAGAGAGTCTCGTAGATTTTTAGGGACGTCATAAGGCAATCGCCTAACTATTTTTACTAAATATAGATTCATTATTTGAGTGCATATTATATATTTGATTGTTAAATTCATTTACTGAATATCCATAATAAAATTCATAGCATGAGAGAAATTGTGATTGGATCACAATTAGTGATTATCTCTATATGTGCAATTATGAACGTATAGAAATTTCCCTAGTCGTCAAATTGATGGATTCAGACATCATCAATTCTATAAGACAAGCACGGGTTATATTCCTTGGTTCACTAAGCAACTGTTTTCTCACTGGCTGGAGACATTGAGATGTCGAGAGTTAAATGTGGATGCTAGTTATGGTAATTAGTTCATTGGAGTGACTCGTTGTAAGACTTCATATGGTTATCTATATATATGGATATGTATGTGAAACTCTTACTGCAACTCGAGTGCAAGTTTCCTTCGACTTGAGGTATACAAGTCATCTTGGTTATGAAGACTTATACTTTGACATCTTATGCAAACACCTCAATGAGGTGTGGACCCGGGATGATTGGGTATAAGTCGAAATGTTCGAAGATATTTGGATAGCTCACAGAGGATTCACTTCTTCTTGCAAGGAGACGAATACCATATGACCACTCGTTAGGATTATTACTCAAAATCTTTGGCCAAAACATCACATGTTAAGAGTGCGAGACTCTTAGACACATGTATGAGTAATTTGAATCCGTAGAACGAGGAAGTATTACTTGGGCTAGGTGTGACGTAGTCAGTCTAGTGAGGACATACACATAGATCATGTCCTGAACCAAGTGGGTATAAGCCGAGTGAAAGGAACAAGGCACGACTCACTATAGTTGTTGAAGGATTTATAATTAGTTCTAAGATTAACTATGATTTTCTGGCTAATTAGAGATCATGATGTACTAGGTGCCACTTAGGATAGTTCCATAATTAAGTCGTTAATTATGGCAGTCCAAGATAAATCGCGAACCTTTTGGGTCACACGAACTAACGAGTCTCTAAAAGACGTAAAACAAGTTAAAAATAGGATTATTAGATCAAAAGATAAATATTTGGTTAGATCATACATAAGACAAATAGAGAAATATTTGTCATAATGGAAGCGCGGATGTGCTATATCCCTTATGGTAGAGTTGAATCATATCTAGTTTAATCATGAATTAATCATGAACCAACTTGATTTAGTTGTGAATCAAACCAAGGGGTTAATGGGCTAATTTTTGGTTAAGGGATGATGGGTTGGATTTGAGCTTTCTAATCTAACTCATTAAAAAAGATTATATATAGATGTAATTGGGAGAGAATTAGATAAAAGTTTTATTATTGGTTGATTGACTTTTGGAAACCCAATCCTCCTCTCCCTCTCCTCTCTCTCTTGCTGCCAACAAGAGGGCTCTCCTTCTTGTTGCCGTGACCATCACAACGTGCTTCTCTTCTTTTTCCTCTTGATCTCTTTTCTTCATTTATGGCTAGTAACTTCCGAATGATAGATTTGTACTCAAGGAGTTGTCTTGAGGAGCTCGACGTGGATACGAATAGAGGCGAGGTTCGACAACGTTGCTACGGTTGATACTCTTCTCGTTACAAGTCATCCGTATGGTATACCTAGCGTAAATTTACTTCCCGTAAAATTTTAATTATGTGATAATATTTGATATGTTGTATCCTTGTATTCGTATGGTGTGTGTGATGTAATAATTAGGAATTATTATTGTTTTATTTTTGTTATGCATGTTTACAAAACGTGTTCTAGCACACACCTGCATTGGGCATATCGCAACAAAGACGACGAGGCGCTAAGAGTATGGTGGCGGACGGGAAAGAAGCGCGTGGCATTTCCGAGGGACGAGAAGTCGGGGCGGAAGGTTGCTTGAGAAGACTAGAAAATGAGTTCGGGTGAGCCTTATTCTAAATGGCCGAAATCACCCAACCGAGCGGAGTTGGAATGAGGAGAAATTGGATAGTCAATAGGTGGTTGACTGTCCAGCCTAGTTTGGGTGTCTGGACCCCTAAAGGGCACCCTGGGCTCGCGCCTTGGTCGAGGGCTGATTCAGCTTGGTTCGAGCGTCCTGACCAGAAAACTCTATCTGGCCACGCCATTGCAATCCGTTGCGTCGTGGATAAAATTTTATCCACACCCAGGTGTCCGGATCAGGTCTATAAATACAACCCTGATTTCAGTAGTTAAACACAACACTTGTAAAAAAGTTCTCTTTCTGTTCTACTTTGTGTGAGCTGTTAACGTTGTAAGAGACTACTCCGCCCGAAGGAGATCTACATAGTGAACTTCACTTGCATTGGATTAGTAATTTTTTGATTGCAAACCAAGTAAATCTTTCTTATATCTGTCTTTATCTTATGAATTTATTTTCTATTATTATACAAGTGTTTGCCTAACTTAATCCGAAGTTCGAGAAAGGTTATTTTTCTTTTCAAAGCAATACCCCATCTGAACTTCAACCAGTTGTCAGGTCCCGTAAACACAACTAGACTTCCTGCCAGATATCAACGTATCTGGTATTCTAGTGCAAGTTATCAACCTAACTAGATTTTAGTCTGGTGTCTGATCTTATTAAGTCTTTCAATCCTTCATACTTGATAAATAGATTAAAACACACAACATCTAACTTTAATCATTTGTCATATATCAAAACCTGAGTTTGATTATTAGTACTAACTGTAAATAAAACAAACTCAACCAAACTTATTGGCACTACCGGTACAAACTCACGTTGCCGAGTTCGAATCTAAGTCAAGCCACGAATCCGTATCCGGCCCAAAGGGTCCCAACACCATTGTAAGTCTTGCTTTAGTTGAAAATTTGTATAACATGATTTTTTATTTAACTTGTAAATTAGCTATGTCCAATGTCCAAGTCAAGACATTCCAAAAGGAAGTAAAAGTCCTTAAAGAGGAGACTAACCTAAATTCTTTGACTAGACCAGTTCAAAGTGGAACTATAATTGAAGTCCAACAACTTGAGGAAAAAAATTTTACTTTAAAAACTGAAATCAAAGAACTTCTGAATTCATTGGAACAATTCATATTAGGTTCCAAAAATCTTGATATGATTCTTGAAAAACAAAATGTCATATACAACCAATATGAACTAGGATATAAGGCTAAGTCTCGCTACAAATCATATTTATCAATTGTTAATTGAACCATTAGAAACTAAGTCCAAACATAAGTCCTTAAAACAAGTTTGATTAATCAAGTTAAACCAAAACAATATTAGATTCTCCAAATTCATTATCTAGATAGACCTTATCGAGGTTATGATCAAGGGAAAGCCAATAGAAAAACTATTTTTGTCATTAAATAAACTTGCATGTCTGTTTGATTTACAGTTTTCTTTACATACTTATTTCTATTCTTAGCTTAGAATGGTTAGATAATGACTTAGACTTCATTGAGACTTTCCCAACCTAGTACCAGGGTGGAACGATATGATAGTACGTTAGGAAAACATAGTCTAGAGAGTCAAGTTGGGTAAGACGTACCCTACTTGGTCTAGTTAGCTAAGTGAAACTAACCGAAGCTACCTCGCCATATCCTAAATTAGTTAGACCAGAGTTTCTTAAGAAAAAAGCTAAATATATAATTTATTTTAAAGGCTTTGTCATAGAAATGGTCATTGCTCCGATACCCAAAAAGACTCCTATAAACCATCTCATAGTTTGGAAGCTAATTTTTAAAATATGCACTTAACTAACTAATTGTTAAACATAAATATAACTCAAATGTCAATCAATCCTTAGAGTTATATTCAACTTAAATTAATAAAGATAAAATTAATAATCATCTTACATGTACTATAAGATTCCCTATTTGAAAATCTAAAAATATGTGAGATGATTTAGGACTAATTTAAAACGAGCTTAATCAATTAAATTTAAATAAATCATAATCAATTAAACCTTTATCAATCTTAATCAATTAAACTTAAATAAACCCTAACCAATTAAACCTTAATCAATCTTAATCAATTAAACCTTAATTAAATAATTCAACCTTAAATTTAACTTAATTAATTCAATTAACTCAAAATTAATTACTACTTCTCACTTTAGTTAATCAAACTTATAATTTTAATCCGAAATTAATTTAACTTAATTCATAATAAACCTCAAACATAAACTTAATTAAACCTAAATTTAAAAATAATAATAAACTTAATCGAACTTAAACTTATTTAACCTAATTAAGCTTACTCAATAATTACAAATTAAATCCAAATTCAATTAACTCAAACTTAATTAAAAATTCTAAGAGTGAAAATAATTCTTAAGATAAACTTAATTAATCAAATTAACTTAATTAAACCTAATTAATAAATTTAATTTACTTAACCTAATTAATCAATTTAATTAATTCAACCTAATTAACTAATTTAAATAAAAATTAATTAATCTAATTCAAATTAAAACCTATTTCACTTAATTAATTCAACCTAATTAATTAACTAATTTAATCAAAATTTGATTTAATTCAAAATTAATTTAATTAAAACTTAGATAATCTAATTAAAAATGCAATTAATTAATTAATCCAACTTACTTAAGTTAATTAAAACTTACTTAATCTAACTCAATTAAAAAATTAATCAAATTAAACTAAGTTAGCCTAATTAATAATAATTCATTTAAATCTGACTTAGTTAATTTAATACAAATTTAACTAATCTAACTAATTCAACCTAAACTTACCAAATTAAACAAGAATAATCAACTCAAATAAGCTAAATTCAATTAATAATGTTAACCTAAATGATTAATAATTTAAATTTAATTTCACTTAATAATTTTGACCAAAATTTAAACTTAATAAATTAAATTTAAATTACAAATTCTAATTCAATTAATCTAAAATTAGTATTCAAGATAAAATTAATTTGAACAATTCAAAATTAATGAAATTTAATAAATTAATCAGATAATTAGAGTAATCATTAAATACTAGAAAAGATAATTTATCAAATTTTTAAAAGACTAATTCAAATTTAAATATTTTTTTTTAAATGTTAAATCAAAATGGGATGCATGCGTGGACACTAAGGGACTCAATTATTCTTCCTTAGAATTTTGTCAAAATGGTATGATTTATAAGCATGCTGGAACTATAAGGACACAATCAACTTTAATTATTTAAATTCTGAATGTTCAAATTTAAGTTTGCTTCTTGGATTTAAAATTATATTTTGACTTTTAAATAGTTTTGAAAAAGAAAATATATTTTGGGCACTAGGATTTTTTTTTTCAAAAATTGGGTATATTTAAAACATATTTTGAGATTTTAGTTTTTTTTTCAAAAAGTCATTTTTTTCCTTGACAAATTTTCAGATGCATATTTTTTTAGAAAGGTGTTTCAAAATTTGTCTATGATATGTTTTAAAAAATGCCTAGTTTAAAATGTTTTAAAAAGGTTTTTAAAATATGTCTATCTTTAAATATCTTTCAAAAAAATAACTATCTTAGTTTATGTGCTTCTCAAAAACAGAATATATAGTTAATTATTTTTTTAAAAGAAAGTTTTCCAAAAATGCCTATATTTTTCAAATAAATACCTATTGTAAATTATCTTTCAGAAAATACGTATCTTGTTTTTCGAAATGTATTTTTTTTTTTACTTAACATTGTTTTTTAATATATATCAAAGGGAAGAAATAATAGGTTAAAAGTTAATATTTTAGAAAAAGTTAATTTTAGAAAGAATATGTAATTTTTAAGATGTGTTAATATTTTAGAAAAAATATGTAAATTTTTAGGACGGGTAGATTTTCAAACTATGCATGCATTTAAAACTTTCAGGGGAGAGTTTTTGTTAGGGGGCATATTTGAAAATTCTATACTTTGAAAATTAATTTGAAAATGTTATTAACACTTGAACAAGAGGGAGATTATTTAGAAACACCAGCTGTTTGAACCTATATTTTGATATTAGTAAAGGTTAAAAGTTAAGGATCATTGTGATCTAACGAACTTAAGTGTTCAAGTGGATTGGGCAAGAAGTCCTAGTCGAGTGAATTGAGCAAGGAAGTCATGATTGAATGAACTAGGTAAAAGTCTTGACAAATCAAGGATGTTAGACAGAAGTCCAATGGGTCAAGGATATTAGGCGAGAAGCCTTGGGGGTCGCGGATACTAGATAGAAATTTAGGTAGGTTGAGAATTGAATATCTAGCAAGAAGTCCTGAAAGTCAAGATTGAATGCCAAGCAAAAGTCCAAATAAATTTGGAGGAATGGATATTTAGCAAATAAATAAACTCCCTTAAGAGGAATGAGTAATGACGCATTCCTCATGAAGGAATAATAGACGCCAATCTGACCCAGGATTTCACTGGAAAACCAAAAGTCAAGACTAGACAGTCCAAATTGGACGGACTCTTTTTTATGCTAAATATCATTATTTTATTTTTCTGTGCTAACTTTACAATGCAGGTGATAAACTAAACTAAGGGAATTCCAGGCGCTCGAAAGAGATCTGGGTGCCCGGGTGTCCGGACATGAAGAAAGGATCCAAGCGTCCGGAACACCTCGAAGCCAACCACGCATGCAGTAGAGTTGGCTGGCACATGTTAGACTTCATGCGCTTGGAAGGGATCCACACATCCGAGAATAGATAGAGGCAACTTAAATAAAGCTTCGTCAAGGCGGTCCAAGCGCTCAGAAGGAATCCAGGCATTCGGAAGTGGATAATCGTCGACGGAGTCTGATCGGACCAGGTCAACTCTAGGCTCCTGGAAAGGATCCAGGTGCTTGGAATACCTTATAAAAGAAGACTTCGATCAGCAACTCAAAATACTCATTCCATACAACTTTCATTTTTTGCGTGCTGCTCTAGAACCTTCGTTATGATGTTAAAACACTGCTTTGACAACCAACGCTTCATCTTCAATTCTTGTATATTGTTGGTATAATTTATTTATTGTTTTGTACTCAAATTTTGTAATTCTTCGTATTTTAATGAATTGTTCAACAAAAACACTCAACGAGTGCGGGCGTCGCTGAGCTGTGAACCAAATAAAAAGAAAATGTCTTAGCATTGTTTTTGTATTCGTTTAATTCCGCTACATTTATCTCTCATGTTTTCCGTAAACATGAAAAAAATGACAAGCATTATTTACCCTCTCTCTAGCGCTTACTCTGATCCTATATATATACTCTAAAATTCAAAATAAGCACTAAATTCTATTCTAATAGCCAATTTATTTATCACTAAGAAAAGATGAAGTGTGTTCATCAACCTCATGCAATTCTTTTGCAGTCCATTCATCCCTCTCTTCCTCAACAATTTTCCACCAGCCAATCCTTTCTCCTCGGCGCCTCTCTATCTTTGGAAATCACACAAAATAGGAAGACAATGTGACTGGATGTAGTTCCATTGCACCATTGTTTTCACCAACAAATCCTTCTTCTTCCAAGAAGAAGAGGCTTCATGTGCAGGTGAAAGACCAGCCAGCAGTTTCCTTGGAAAATAAATCCAGGTGGGCATCTGCTCGCTCGCCTGCTGCAGCGATGTCCTCCCTTGCAGCCATCGCATGCAAGAGAGGAGGGGCGGTAGCATTTAGATCGCAATCAAGAGCAGGATGGCCTTCGCCCTGGTCCATGGCCAGTGAATTCAGCTCCCACAGATGCTCTGCTTCTTCCTCTTTCTCCTCGTCTTCTTCACAACTCCTCGCGAAGCCTAAATCCAACAGGGTGTTCCTTGTTGACACATTGGCCTTGGTGAAAAGCTTGGAGGTGCAAGGTCTCCCCACAAAGCAAGCAGAAGCCGTTACCTCTGCCATCACAGAAGTCCTCAATGATACTCTGGAGAGAGTGGCTCAGTCCTATTCCCCAAAGGAGGAAGTGCACAAGGTATGAAACTATATTTACCATTGAAATTTATTGTTGTTTTTATCAACCTTAATGGAAATTGCCATTGCAGAATCAGTTGATCCAAGATGCCAATCTCTCGAAGTTCAAATCGTTCATAGAAAGCTCCCAAGTACAAACATTTCTTTGATTGTTTGTCTTCCTCTTTTTGTTTTGTTTCGTTAGTTTGATCTATTTGTCGATATGGAAACAGGAGCACCATTTCTCTTCCCTGCAAAGAGAAGCTGAAAAGCTTCAGGTTGCCATGGAAAAGATGGGCAGTGAGCTCAGGTTCTTGCTCATGCACTGTTCTTACTTTTATTACTTCAAATGATGCTGATCATCTGAGCTGCGATAGGTATGAGATTGACAAACTTGCTGCCGGACAACGTTTGGATCTAAACCTCGAGAGGGGGTAAGTGATCCAAGAACACAAACAGCAATTGAGAACTCACAATCGATCTTCAGCTTGATGAATTTGTGTTCTTGTTGAATATAGGCGGATACGAGATGAACTAGCAAAGCAGAATGCCGAAACTACTCTTTTCACCACCAAGCTTGACAGGGTAACTTACAAGTGTTGTGTAAAGCTATTTTGGTGGTGATTAAGTATGTTTCCTTTTTAAGTGTGACTGCTATTTACAGGAAATTCACACATTGAGAGCACAATTAGAAGCTGCAAAGTATGATGTGATAAAATACTGCATGGGAACACTAGTTTCTATCTCTGCTGCTGGACTAGCAGTCGTGCGCATTTTGTTGTAAAAACATTGTATTTTCTCTTTCAAAATTGAGATTTTCTAAGTTTTATGATTCTATTTTTTCTTAAAAAAAAAAATTATTGGCCATACATTTTGTTATCATGTCTTATTTTGAAGAAGAAAAATAGATCTCTAGACTTGCATTCACCTATTCACTGAGGTAGAGGCAACCTCCAACTGCCTAGTTTCTAACCTCTTAAACTTGCATGTCTCAATTAAGGTCATACTGTGAGAAACAAAGATATTTCAAAAAAAAAAAAAATTGAATAAAAAAAATATACAGCCTCTGTTGAGCAAGATGGTATCTGAAATATACCTTCTGAGTGGAACTTAACTCGACTCGGACATGATCAATCGGAACTTTGCAAGATGATGAAATGATCATCGTCGATATTCTTCATGGGATCACCACCACTGCCTCTACCAATGTACCAAGATATTGAACCTGTGACAGGTTAAGAATGCAAAAGAATGTATGTGTGAATTTCTCCATCAATAGTTGAAAAAAAGGAATTGAAGACTTCCCATTTTAGTTGCTTGTCTTTTTGTTGCATCAGATCTTAAACGTTGAAGAATTATAAAGACACATCAAAGGCAAAGTTGGTTTTGTTTGGTAGAAGTTTGGATGATTATATAACTCACGAAGATAATATTTTAGATTATTTTCGCAATTGGAATAGAATTGTCATCGAAAAATAAGGTAGTAGCCACATATGAGATTAGCTAGACAAACAACAACACATTTGAGGGGTATTGAGAGCATTATTGAGGGTAAATTGCATTTAGCATAGTGCGAACCTGTTGGAGGAGACACATCGGGTTCTTTGGTTGAGTGCAATAAGATAGTCCCAGAAATAACTGTAATAAACCCACACAATTCTGAAGCTATACTGTTGATATCTTGGCCGGACCAATCCTATAGCAGAATTGAAAGTGAGCAAGAACAAATAATGACGCTTAATCATTAAGTTTTTGTTACGTATACCTTGAACATTATTGCACTTGCAACTATTGTGAGAGTGGTAAACATGACATAGTAAATTGGTGACACAATTGCTGTATTGAAAGTGTCCAGTGCCTGGTAGAGAGAACCAAAGAGATTTATAAAACTCATGTTTTTGTATTATGGAGAAATGATTCCTCATTAGAAAACCTAGGTCGTTTCCCTCTACCATTTGTATACGCATTATGATGAAAGGGATTATTACAAATGACTCTTGTACTCCTCACATATTTATATATAAAGACAACAACATTAGTAACATGATTGCTAGTGTGTTCAGTTGATCATGTTAAGTGTATACCCACCAGAGATAAAATGACATGTTAGAACACAATGTAAAATGCTTCAGAAGCGCTACTCCTACTCCATGGCCTATAACGTGCTAGGTGCGCCACCTCCAAATAATCCACTACTATCATCTCTTTACGAAGACATGATGGGGTACACCTCTACCATCCAGGGCTCAAGCCTTGACCCAATCAATGGGATTTCACAAGCTAACACAAGCTTGACCCTTGATGAGAATTTCACTAAAGCATATACTCATATCTTCCAAAAGATTAGAGTTAAAGATTAGTGAAGAGGTAAATTACCAATAGTTAAATCATTGAAGTATTCCAATTCTTCTCCAAGCTCTTGGATCCTTTTAAGCACTTGCATTACTTGAGCATAGGAAATTAGAGATGTTTTGACGAGTTTTTCTTGCATAAAAGCTCAAAAAGAGCTTATATACATAGCCCTCAAATGAATCACTTTTGATTGCCTCCAGTTTACTAGAAAGCGTCTCTAGTCAACTAGATGCACACAAAATGACTGTTGGATGATAACGACTACAACACATTTAAAACTCAATTAAGAACACAATATTTATAGTTTAGTTGTGCCAATAAATGCGCCAGATGATCATGGAAAATGATTGATAGAGATTAAAAAAATCACATTTTCTCAGTAGAGATTATGTTGCACAAACCTTATTTAAGTAATTCAATTGAGAGATGACACAAACAAGGGCAATTGTGGCAAAAAGCCAGGTTTGGTAATATGTAACCTGACTTGTCCCCTCTAATGTAAGTCTGATAGCAACTCCAATGGCTTTTACGCTAACAACCTGTAGGGACAAATTCAAAGGAACACACAAGACAAAATGGCATCATAAGTGAACAAATTGAAAAGCTAATTATGTAGCTAGAGTATGTACAGTCTTGAGATTTGGAAGCATTTTTTACCGTTAGCGATCCCATTAAGGAACAGATGCCCAAATAAATCAATATGTTTGTTTGCCCATATAGGGGTTCAAAATATAATACCAATGCTAATACTACGAATAATGTAGCTGCAGCATAAACTATAAATGCTGGAAAAAAAAGGAAATAATATTAGTGATGTTTTCAAGATTTTTAAAGTTAACTCTCCATTAATATAACAGAATTAATGATAGCTTATTACCAGGTTGAGTGGCTAGCTTCCAAATTTCTTCTACAGAACTTGGGGATTGTTCCTGAGGTGCATGAATCACAATGACAACAGAACCAACAACACAAGATATACAACCCAAAATGCCCATTGTCTGTAATTGTTCCTTCAGCATCAAGTGTGCCAATACAGCACTGCTCAAAAATAAAAGTTTGTTAGTTCCAATGAAGCTTTAAGCATTCAATCTTTTATATCAATACCTGACTATTATGCTTAATGCCCCCAAAGGAGTAACTAAAGCAGCTGGAGCAAAAACATAAGCCACAAAATTTGCAACCTCACCAAGGAGCACTGTTTGTCAAGAAACTTTCAAATATCAACAACATAGCAAATCTTCTTTTGTGTGTTATAATTATCAAAGCACTACAATATTCCTAATATGTACTCAGGTAGCTTACTTGTGATCATTCCAATCCACCATAGCGGTTCTAGTAAGTAAGTATATCCACCAACTCCTATGAATCAAGGAAAAGGGTTAAAAAAATTCAGTCATATTCTACAATAAACTGGCCAAAATCCCTAAAAATATAAATAAGAGAAACAAAATCTTGCAATGGAAAAGATTATGTGAATGGAAGTATCATAAGGAATCAGTCAAGAAGGGAAAGCAGAGATGATTGGAGTTTTATTAGAGTCTATTTGCATGGACGCAATCATCATACACATCATCCATATTATTTGCCTTGGGTTCAAAACCAAAAATCAGCTTTGAACCAACATCAACTTTGCGTATTGGAAACACCAAATTGTTAATCATGTATGAGAAATAATGAGCTTAGCTGGTCAATGCAATACCACCAAATTGTTTATGATTTCGTTATCCAATTATTCATGAGATAGCAAAGCTAAGACCAGAGGATGCTAATACTCATCAATAGGAAAGAGCTGCAGCTTCTGCTGGTAATTCAGATCTTCTATGGTGGGATTCTCTATATGTCCATGGAGTGAACGTGCTAGGGCAGCAGATGCAGGTCCCAGCTATGGAGCTGGATCTGGGCATCATCCATGGGAAGCATTGAATGCAAAGATCATGGGCACAGATAAAAGAATGGGACTTATTGATTCAGTTATAAATTGTGTCTTTATGACTCTCTAGGTGTAACCTAGTTCCTAGCTAAGTTACTATCTGAATGTTGATCACAAGAAACAATGAGGTAGGCAAATTCTCACTGAGAATCCTTTTCTACGTCTACTAACTTGGACAGTAACTACCCAGGCAACTGCCCTAGTTAATAGAGGGCATCTTCAGAAGTTGTAATTCTAAACCAGAGAAGAGCATTCCTCGGTTCAGGGATCAAAGAATTTGAAGTGATGAACTCAGAAGAGTATGCACTTCGCATATCAAAACACATTATATCATTCTAAGCATGTATCGTATCATTACGTGTGTCAAGTTTATAGTTTTTTGCTAAGAAAAATGCCTCAAAAACATAATTAGCATACCGGATTAGTAGAAAAGGTAAACAACGAGGACAAAATCAAATGTTGAAGAAAATTTTACACGAAAACTAGAAAAAAGCGCATCTTTTCACAAGAGAAAATAGTCAATCATCCAACAGAAGCTAGGTTTTCCATTCTGACCTGCTCGGACGCCAGATTTTCCTGCCCGCTTGAGCCCCTTCTTCTTCAATATGAAGCTGGATCCGATGAAGGCGCTCGAGACAAGTGCGAGAATGAAGCCCTTGGTGTTATCTGAAACCCCCATTTGTTTTTTCCCAGCCGATACTCTTACCCAACTCGCGGATCTCCTCCCTCTTCCTCCTCGGGTTCCTCTTCAGGAGAGTACGGCGGAATCGGAGCAGAACAAAAATTGAAAACGCGCGCTGAAGGAACGAGAATCCAATGCCGTAGTTCTTTCTTTTGGAGCTGGAATTCTCCCTCCCAAGCCACCAGATTTGAATCGAGAAAGCGAGAGGTGCGAGAAGAGCCTCCGCCGTCGTCTTCCGCGACTGGGCCCGAGAAGCGACTGACAACAAGATGGAGCTTGGTCGTCCGATGTCACGGCGGATGGGACGCCGCGACAATCAAATTTACTAACCCAATTGCATACCGAACTTTCTAAATGGAGAACAATATGGGACCAACTGCATGCCGAACGGTTTGGTACGCGTCCGAGTTCAAAACATTAATAATAATTTTTTATCGGATATCGAAGCTGGAACACGTTGGAAATGGATTTACCTTCGAGAATTTTTTGTCATTTAATATGAACCCAATTTCCTACCGGCATATGGATTGGTCAGGCCGATGCTTTGAAGGACTTGGGTCAGAAATGTAGGGCGCATTGGTAATTGCTTGAAATTATCAGATATAAAAATAAAAATGGCACCTCATTTTGCCATCATGAACATTCATGCTATTTTTTTAAAAAAATAAAATATTATTTTATTATATATTTAATATTAAAAATATCCAAAACTAATTTGAAATTTGAATAAGGCGGTCATGTAGGCAATGTGTCGTACACTATGGCTGCAGGTCTGACTCGACAGCAAATGAAGGCGTACGTCTGACAGCAAAGGCATCCCTGCGCTGCGAAGATGAGAGACAACAACTAAAGGTAGCCGCAACGAAGATGCGCGGCCGGTGAGCAGAGATGGCGACGAGGGTGGTACGGTTGTCGTCGTCTTTGCGGAGGATACAGAGGATGGCGGAAAAGATCAGTTACTTTAATGTCATTGAAAAAAAAAAGTAAACATCGAGCAGTGCCAGAAGAGAACGCTTGAATAAAGACAAGTAGAAGGATGCAGCACCGTATTGGCAGGAGAAGAAAAAGGACTACCGCCTCACTGGGGCATTGCGTCGAACACTTTAGCGGCGAAGGAAACTCTTTACACTCTTCCTGACTTCAGAAACTCCAATCCGATGGTTCGAGCAGATATTCCTCTGAGATTCGATGTCAAAATCCTTATGGGACTCCGACGACGGCGTACTCGCCCATGATGCAAGCGACGACGACGACGCCGCCGGATTTGCCTCTCCACGATGATGAGTCGAGATTCGTGTACATCCTTGAAATGACGGTGACCGTAGGATTTGCCTCAGAAAAGCATGACTGCGATGGTTTGTTCATCACGTGACCGGCCCATCGGGTTGATTCTTCAGTGTTAAGCCCAATCCTTTATTATTATTTTTGTCCAAAAGAATATTCTTTATTAATTTAACTAAAATTATTTTAAATTGACGAAAATGATATTCCTACTGTTGTAATATACTCTATTATAATAGCTTTTATGCTATTGCAATAATATATTATTTTTAAAATCCCGATATAAATATATAAGTTGAAGACGGACCAAGATTCTAGAATAAATTAAGTAAACGATAAAGGATGTCCTTGTCGACGTACCTGCCATGGCATTTGTCTCCTTTATTTAACACAGTAATGTTCTGTCTTCTCGAACATTCTCCTTAATAAAGCGAGCAAGTCATTAAGCGTGCTTTACCCAGCGCAAATGCACTAAAGTTTTGACTTGCGAGGCAAATAAATAAATTAATTAAGGTTAAAGCCATTTGCTAACAGCGGAATCAGTTCCAAGCGCTCAGTGCCCCTCACAGTAGCTTTTACTTAGTCGACGAAGGACTTTCTTAATGCTTTCGCTCCTAATTAACGTTGACTTGAGGGGATTAATTTAATTAAAGTTGGTTAAGAATTAATTAACATTCTGTAATTGTCTTATCGTTCTGGGTTAGGCTGGTAGGGTAGGTATCCTTTTGGTGTTGGTACTCGAGTGCAGAGGAAAAAAAGGCTGCTGCGCCCTCGAGTCACGACGCACAGCTCGCGCCCCTCCCCCGCGCTGACACACGTGACCGCACACGCTATCGCGCTCTGCTCTCTCCCCCGCCACTCTTTTTCCTGCGATTCCTTGGCCATTAACGCGACCCGGACGGTACCTTGTTCCCTCGCCACTCACCGGCTGCATGCGCTCGCATCGCATTCCCTCGCGGCTTCGCTTTTACACCCGCCAAAAGCAGCGGAAGCGAGCAGATTGTGCGAACCAGTGGAGACCGGAGAGAAGAGGAGGAGGAGGAGGAGGAGGAAGCATGGCGGAGGAGGCTGCGTACCTGTGGATACTGTTGCTGTTTTCCTTGGTTGCCTCGATCGGCTCAGCTGCTGCTGGTGGTGGTGCTACTGGTTTAGACCACGGCGACGGAGAGTTGGATGCCTTGTTGAAGGTCAAGACTGGTCTGGTGGCGCCCGGGAGCTCCGCGCTCGATGACTGGTCGGCCGCCGCGGATGGCCATTGCGATTGGTTCGGCGTTACCTGCGATCACGACTCGCGGGTGGTGGCGTTGGACCTCTCGTTTACTCCCCTCAATGGCACGCTCCCGGCGGACGTGGGTCGCCTTCGCCGCCTCGTCAACCTTTCTATTTCCTCCGCCGGCGTCCGCGGTCCCCTCCCGGCGGAGCTGGCGGCGCTCCCTGCGCTGCGGTATCTCAACGTTTCCGACAACAACTTCGACGGGATGTTCCCGGACGTTGCCGCCGGTGGGTTCCCGGAGCTGGAGGTCATCGACGCTTACAATAATAACTTTTCTGGCCCGCTTCCTGTGGGGTTGGCAGGTGCGCTGCGGCTCCGGTACCTCCACCTCGGCGGGAACTACTTCACCGGGATGATCCCTGAGGCTTACTCCGACATCGCCAACCTCGAGTACCTCAGCCTCAACGGTAATGCGCTTGGCGGGCGTATCCCGGCGAGCCTCGGCCGGCTGTCGAAGCTTAAGAATTTGTACCTCGGGTATTATAACAATTTCGACGGCGGCATACCGCCGGAGTTCGGTGGGTTGTCTTCGTTAGTCTTGCTCGATATGGGTAACTGCGGCCTCTCTGGAACGATTCCGCCGAGCCTTGGACGGCTGAAGAAGCTTGATACGCTCTTTCTCCAGATCAATCGGCTCTCCGGTGAGATCCCGCTGGAACTCGGACGACTCGACAGGTTGCAATCGCTGGATCTTTCCATCAACGAGCTGTCTGGCGAGATTCCCTCCAGCTTTGCCGAGCTTAAGGAGCTGAAGCTGATGAGCCTCTTCAACAACCAACTCCGGGGAGCCATCCCGGCGTTCATCGCGGATCTTCCAAATCTCGAGGTGCTCCAGCTGTGGGAGAACAATTTCACCATGGCGCTTCCTCAATCGCTGGGCCGCAACGGCCGCCTCGTGAAATTGGACATTGCTACGAATCGGATAACGGGGATGATTCCGCCTGATCTCTGCTTCGGCGGGCGGCTTGAGATGCTGGTGCTGATGAACAACAAACTGTTCGGCTCGATTCCTGAAGAACTCGGTGGCTGCAAGTCGCTGACTCGGGTTCGACTCGGCAAGAACTTCTTGAATGGGACGATCCCCGGCGGGCTTTTTGATCTGCCTCACAACGACATGTTGGAGCTCAGCGATAATTTCCTATCCGGCGAGTTGCCTTCTGTGATCGGAGGGGATAGCCTCGGCACGCTGATCCTCTCCAACAATTTGATCAGTGGCTTGATACCGCCGGCGATCGGCAGTTTACCTGCACTCCAGACTCTCGCTCTCGACGCTAATTGGATCTCCGGCGCTATCCCACATGAACTAGGCCTGATGAGGCAGCTTTCGAAGCTTAATCTTAGCGGCAACATGCTTTCCGGTGTCATTCCCGCTGATCTGACCCGCTGTTCCACCCTTGGCTCGATCGATCTCAGTCGAAACAAATTGATGGGAGTTATTCCGGAGGACATCGCTAAGCTGGAGATCCTCAACACCTTGAACCTCTCGCGAAACTTGCTGGTCGGTGAAATCCCGCCGGATTTACAGCGAATGAGAAGTCTGACCGCACTCGATCTCTCGCACAACCTCCTTTTCGGCCGAATTCCCTCACAAGGGCAGTTCCTGGTGTTCAACGACAGCAGTTTCTTCCAAGGGAACCCCGGGCTGTGCGGCCTGCCGCTGGACCCTTGCCCAGAGGGGGGCAACTTCGACGGCGCCTCCGGTTGGGGCACTGTGCGGCCGCGACAATGGGACTCGAAGAGGGTGCTGCCATGGGCAGCCCTCATGGCGGCAGTGCCTCTGACGGCGATAGCAGCGAAGGGTTGGGCGCTGTGGAGGGACCGACGGAACAAGGGGTGGAAGATGACGGCGTTCCAGCGGCTGGACTTCACGGCTGAGGACGTGATTGAATGCCTGAAAGACGACAACGTGATCGGAAAGGGCGGAGCGGGGATCGTCTACCGAGGGAGCATGGCAAGCGGGAGGGAGGTGGCGATCAAAAGACTGGTGGGGAGGGGGGCCGGGGCGGAGCACGACCGGGGGTTCACGGCGGAGGTGACGACGCTGGGGCGGATCCGGCACCGGAACATCGTGCGTCTGCTGGGCTTCATGTCGAACAGGGAGACGAACCTGCTGGTCTACGAGTACATGCCCAACGGCAGCCTGGGCGAGATGCTGCACGGCAACAAAGGGGCACACCTGGGATGGGGCGCGAGGTGGCGCATCGCGGCGGAGGCAGCCAAGGGCCTCTGCTACCTCCACCACGACTGCTCGCCGCCCATCCTGCATCGCGACGTCAAGTCCAACAACATCCTGCTCGACTCCAACTTCGAGGCCCATGTCGCCGACTTCGGCCTCGCCAAGTTCCTGCACGACCCGGGCGCCTCCGAGTGCATGTCCGCCATCGCCGGCTCCTACGGCTACATCGCTCCAGGTACAAGTAAATTGCTCGAACACTTTACAGGCACAAAGTAAGAAGAAATAATCCATGTTTTGCTTGTTCATCCATTTGTTTCCACTTATAAATTTACAAATCCATCTTAGATTTTAAGCATCATTCCAGAGTTTGATGATATTCATATAAGATTCCATGCTAGTCATTCTCCAAATCTTAAATTTTTAGTATCATATTGATGTGCATTAGAATAATGGCACTCTGAAGAAAGCTCAATCTCTGTGCTTCCTTCCCTGTCCAATTGTCTGGTCCACCTAGTTAACAATTGAAGCCCCTTGTAGGGATTGGATCGATCTAGACGTTCGATCCACGCGGAGCTCCGTTATTGGACCGCCACTCGCCTTGAAACCAAATAAAGGGGGCTTTTACAGACCCACTACACTTTTGGACACCTGATACACTTTAGGAGCTCCAAACTGAACTCTAAGTTCATCATCATGAAGTTATGATTGAACTGTCTTTTTTTTTTTGTAGAGGCAACTACCTATCTTTATCACTCCTAATAGTCTGATCAATAACTAAATTATTTTCTTTTGTTATAATAGCTGAAGTTTTCCTCAGCCTCATTCTTCTCAAACTTTCATAAATTCTAATCAAATTTTCTTTTCTTATACTATATATTGGAGGTTTGTTTGACATCGGTCTGTTTGTAGCAATAACAATTTTAGGGATAAGTGCTCCGGCATTTATCTACATGGTCGGACAATCAAACTAGAAATCTACAGTTTGATTTTGAGATCATTCTTATTCAAGGTTGAGTAAACTGAGTTGTGATGATATTTAAACATGTCATTGTTTGAACTTTTAGAATTTTTAGCTGAATAAGCTGCAGTGGTTAGAATCTATCGAGTTGAGCCCGAAACAAATGGAGACTGTGCTGACTTGATTCTTTTTCAGACGTTATTTTTGAATTGATAGTGTTCAGTATTATACATTTTCTTGATACTTGCGTAAAATGCTATTGTCTGCATCTATTTGCGGGAGACAGAGTATGCATACACCCTGCGGGTGGATGAGAAGAGCGATGTTTACAGCTTCGGTGTTGTGCTGCTGGAGCTTATCACTGGCCGCCATCCGGTGGGCGGGTTTGGGGACGGTGTGGACATTGTCCGATGGGTTAGCAAGACAATATCCGAAGTGCCAACCGGAGGGACTGACTCGGCTGCTGCCATCTTCTCAGTGATCGACCGGAGGCTGGCCTCAACTCCAATGGACCTAATCACTAACCTGTTCAAGGTGGCAATGCTTTGCGTGGAGGAGAGCAGCACAGCGAGGCCGACGATGAGGGAGGTGGTGCATCTGCTTTCCAATCCAACTTCCACTCTCCATGGCCTCAGCTTGTGAGGGACTTAACTCACTGTTATGGGATTTTGCTATTTAAAGTAAGCTATATGTCGATGATGGCAATATGTGAAGTCGATGACTCGAAAGGTGCTATAAGAACTCTAATTTGATCTCAATAAGGCTAAAAATATGTATGGATGATGACTAATGTATTTGAATCTCGAAATGCACTGTGAAAGACATGAATGCATGGATATATGTATACATGTCATTTACCAATATATGCAAGTGTCTATTAATGTGTTTTATTGTGATTGTGGAAGTTGATGATCTTGTTCTAATATGTGCAAGTGTCTATTGATGTTTTTGTCTATTACAGTTATTAATATATGTTTATAAAAGGAATCTTAATTTATATCTCTATTAACTTTTAATTATAAATTCGTGGATTGCTTGCTATTAAAATTTATGCTTCTACGCTTAAATAGGTTGATTGCTTTTTAAATATTTTCACTTAATCATAATTAGTTACTTTTATTGTAGAATTATATAAACAATTGCATATGAAAATGAAATGTTATTAATCTATTTTTTTTCTCCACTCTCTTTCTTATTTATTGAAATGAATATATACATATGAATTTATAAGTACACAACCATATTGAAGCTCCTCATGAGTTTACATAACTTATGAGTTTAAAAGATGATAGGTTATGTAGATGAGGGAGTTTATAAAGTTATTGGGGGTTATGGGCATCCACATACTTTATTTTACAACACTCCCCTTGGATGTCCATAATTAAGGAATCCGCATCATTAAAACCTTACTAGGAAAAATTCAATAGGAAAAAACCTAGTAAGGAAAAAGAGTACGTCAATCTGCAACTGTATCACTATAAATTTATCGAACAACATAATATGGTATAGTGAAAATTTACTCCCCTTATTTGAAATATCATTTGACATCTCTATACCGCCACATTCCAATACCATGTACTAATTTCTTAAATATTGTTGTAGGTAATGCTTTAGTAAATAAATCTGTCAAATTATTGCTAGATCGAATCTGTTGAATTTTAATATCACCATTTTTTTGTACATCA
This sequence comes from Zingiber officinale, assembly GCF_018446385.1. NCBI lineage: Eukaryota > Viridiplantae > Streptophyta > Magnoliopsida > Zingiberales > Zingiberaceae > Zingiber > Zingiber officinale. The sequence goes on along the minus strand of NC_055991.1, from coordinate 133,928,137 downwards.
TAAGTGAAGAAGAACTTCGGTGAAATATGTTTAATTCTATCCCCTTTGATATATCCTTCCTTTAATTGAGCTATACATGCCGCACTGTCTTCATATAATATTGTTGGAATTTTCTTATTAGTAGTTAAACCATATTTTTCTTTGATATATTGAATCATTAATCTCAACCAAACGCATTTCCGACTTGCTTCATGTATTGCAAGTATTTCAGTCCCCTCGGGGCGGTGCGATGGTTAAGACATAGGGTGTTACCACATGAGGTCTTGGGTCGAAACTCATCGTGACCGAGCATAACCTCTCCCATGTCTTGGCCATTTGCACTAATGGCTAGTAGCCACCCGTGATTTACCTCCTCCGTGTTGGCCTAGGGAAGAGTTGGCGGGGGCGCTGGGGGCGAGCGAATCGCCTTTTGCCACATGTATTGCAAGTATTTCAGAATGATTCGATAATGTAGCGGCTATGGTTTGTTTGATAGATCTCCAAGATATGACTGTTCCACCATATGTAAATAAATAACCAATTTGAGATCGACCTTTATGTGGATTAGATAAATATCCTGCATCTGCATAACCAATTAACTCTGAAATAGACATAATTAGAATAAAATAAGCCTAAATCGATGGTACATAGAAGATACCTAAATATATATTTAATTCCATTCCAATGTCTACGTGTTGGAGAAGAACTATATCTTGCTAATAAATTTACAGCAAATGCTATATCTGATCTTATATTATTAGCAAGATACATTAATGCATCAATAGCACTTAAATATGGCACTTCAGGACCAAGCAATTCTTCACCATTTTCACTAGGTCGAAAAGGATCTATGTTCACATCAAGCGATCGAACAACCATCGGGGAACTTAATGGATGAGCTTTATCCATATAAAATCGTTTTAGAACCTTTAGTGTATAAGCTGATTGATGGATAAAAATTCCATTTGTAAAATGTTTAATTTGTAATCCTAAACAAAACTTGGTTTTTCCTAGATCTTTCATCTCGAATTCTCTTTTTAAGATATCAACTGTAAGTATAACTTCTTCAGGACTTCCAATGATATTCAAATCATCAACATATACAGAAATAATGATAAATTTTAGTTCATCCTTTTTTATAACACATGGACATATTGGATCATTTTGATATTTATGTTGCACCAAATAATCACTTAGACGTTTATACCACATACGTCCAGATTGCTTCAATCCCTACAAAGATCTTTGTAATTTAATGGAATAAATATTTTTAAAATTTGAACTTGATGCTTCTAGCATTGTGAGCCCTTCAGGGATATTTATATAAATATCATTATCAATTTTTCCATACAAATAAGCTGATACTACATCCATCAAACGCATTTCAAGCTTTTCTTGTGCTGTCATACAAAGAAGATATCGAAATGTGATTGCATCCACTACAGGGGAATATGTTTCTTCATAATCAATACCAAGTTTTTGAGAAAAACCTTGTGACACTAAACGAGCTTTATATCTTATGATTTCATTTTTCTCATTTAGCTTTCGTACAAAAACTCATTTGTACCCTACAGGGGTTACACCTTTTGGTGTTTGGGCTACAGGTTCCAAAACCTCATGTTTTGCAAGTGAGTTTAATTCCTCTTGAATTGCATCTTTCCATTTTGGCCAATCATGTATACTACGACATTGTTCAATAGATTTAGGTTCTTGATCATCATTTTCATAAATAATTTCAAGCGCTACATTGTATGCAAATTTATTGTCGATAACTAATCTTAATCGATTCAATTTCTTCCCTGTCTTAACATAATTTATTGAGATTTCTTCATTATTTTCAAGTATTTGGACCTCTTCTAGAGTTTTATTAAAAGTTATGTCAGTTGTCTCTACAAGAGACCTAAGTGCTTCAAAATGAACATCTTGATTAGTTGCTCCTTTTCCTTTTTCGAGGATTTTTATCTTTAGAACCGATTGGGCTACCACGCTTCAGGCGAGTTGTAATCTCATTAATTGATTGTCCAATTGGTACATCAATATGAGTCGGAGCATTAATAGCTGGTATATGTGACTTAGTCGCTCTCTTCAAGTTAGTGAATGCATCAGGCAATTGATTTGCAATATTTTGCAAAATATATTATTCTTTGAACTTCAAGTTCACATTGATTTGTATAAGGATCAAGTTGCGATAATGATGCATGCCAAGTGACTTCTTTGGGAAACTCTTTATTTTCTCCCCCTAGCTTTGGAAAAATTATTTCATTAAAGTGACAGTCGGCAAATCACGTCGTAAAAACATCTCCTGTCATTGGTTCCAAATATCTTATAATTGAAGGAGAATCATATCCAACATATATTCCCAATTTCCTTTGGGGTCCCATTTTAGTGTGTTGTAGTGGGCTAATTGGCACATATACCACACATCCAAATATTCTCAAATGGGATATATTAGGCTATTGACCAAAAGTCAATTGTAAAGGGGAGAATATATGATAACTGGTTGGCCTGATAAGTATAAGTGTTGTTGCATGCAAAATAGCATGCCCCCAAATAGATATAGGGAGCTTAGTTCTCATAATCAATGGTCGAGCTATTAACTGGAGGCGTTTAATAAATGATTCAGCTAAACCATTTTATGTATGAACATAAACAACAGGATATTCAAATCTCGGCAAAGCCGAGGTAAATACCTCCCTTATGTGCTAGTCACTATTCCAAAGGCTAGTAGCCGCCCGTGATTTACCTCCTCCGTGTTGACCTTGGGACGGGTTGGCGGGGGCGTTGGGGGCAAGCGTATTCGCCTTTTTGCCACAATAAACAACATGATATTCAACAGTTATTCAAATATACATACAATAGTCATTAAATACTTGGGATGTAAATTCATCGACATTATCAAGACGTATTTTCTTGATAGAATATTTTGGAAATTGAGCTCTCAACCGAATTATTTGGGTGAGCAATTTAGCAAATGTCAGGTTGCGAGTTGATAATAAACATACATGTGACCATCTTGTAGAGGTATCAATTAGCAACATAAAATATTTAAATGGTCCACATGGTGGGTGAATAGGCCCACATAGATTGCCTTGTATACGTTCCAGAAATGCAGGGGATTCAATTCCAACTTTAGATGGTGAAGGCCGCATAATAAGTTTTCCTTGAGAACAAGCAGAACATGAGAATTCATTAAATTGGAGAATCTTCTAGTTCTTTAATGGGTGTCCATGTGAATTCTTGATAATTTTTTGAAACATTGTACAACCAGGGTGTCCCAATTGGTCATGCCAAAGTATAAAATTATTTGAATCAGTAAACTTCGGATTTACTATTGCATTTGTTTCTACTGCATATATTATTGTGTAGTACAAATCTGATAAGAAAGCGGGTAATCTTTCGTATACATGTTTCTTACCCAACACTAATTTTGTAATATAGAAATATTCAATATTCTCATTATATGTCTCAATGTAATATCCATTTCGGCGAATATCTTTAAAACTTAGCAAATTTTTTTGAAACTTAGGAGAGAACAATGCATTGTCAATAATAATTTTGTTCCTCCAAATAATGATATATTAGCTCTTCCAAAACCTTCAATAATATTTGTAGTACCAGATATTGTATTAACATTACTTTCACTCATTTCTAAATAAGAAAAATATTTTTTCTTTCTGAATATAGAATGTGTCGTTGCACTATCAATAAGGCATAAATCTCTATTATTGAATCTAAAAGTCATGATATTCTTCATTAAAATAAAAGAGATACATAATGAGAAACAACTAAAAGATTAGTAAAAGAAAACATAATATCAAATGAACTAATTTATTTTAAAACATTTGATTAATTTAGACATTTCCATAAATATCTTCATTTCCAATCAAATTGTCTATCCCTCCATCAAAATCTGCAAAGAAATCAGAAACATCCAAATGTGTTGTCATAGAAAAATCAACAATTGTGTTATTGTCTTGAAAGACAACATTTGTCTATATATCTCTTGCCTTGCCCTTTAAAGAGACTTGGTAGAGATCAATAAAGTATTTTGGTGTACGACAAGTACGTGACCAATGTCCTTTCATGCCACATCTATAACATGAATTTTTTTATTTCTTTTCGTCATTATCTTGTCTACTTTGAACTCTTTTACCATTGTCATTTGTCAACTTTTGGTAAACATTATTGTTAACCCACTTCTGGTGAGTTGTTGTGTTTCTTTTATTATAACCATCATGAGTTTCTTGAAATCGATCATTTCCGTATCTACGACCATGACCACGACCACAATCGCGACCATGACTACGACCATGATGAAAGATTTTGTCTGTGCTGTTGTTTATCATTTTTACCAGTTATCTCATTCACTTCAGGGATTGGACTAGCACCAATTGGACGGATTTCATGATTTTTCATCAAAAGCTTGTTATTTTGTTCAGCCACCAGAAGACATGTAATCAACTCAAAATATTTCTTAAAACATTTCTCTCTATATTGCTGCTGCAGGAGCATGTTAGATGCAAGAAAGGTAGGAGCATGTTAGATGCATGAAAGGTAGAGTGTGTTTTTCCAACATATCTTCATCAGTAATTTTTTCACCTTATAATTTTAATTTTGAACTAATTCTAAACATTACTGAGTTATATTCATTTACAGATTTAAAATCTTGTAAACGTAAATGAATCCATTCATAACGAGCATTTGGAAGAATCATGATTTTATAATGGCTATACCTTTCTTTCAAATTATTTCATAGCTCAAGTGGATCTTTAATCGTCAAATATTCAATTTTCAATGCTTCATGAAGATGGTGACGAATGAATATCATTGATTTTGCACGATTTTATAAAGATTCATTATTTCCATCTTTTATGGTGTCTCCAAGACCCATAGCATCCAAATGAATCTCCGCATCCAAAATCCACGATAGATAATTTTTTTCCCGAAATGGCAAGAGTCACGAACTCTAACTTTGAAAGATTGGACATAGTGAGAATCTATTTCAAAGAAAACTAAATTATTAATAATAATTATCATGCATCATATATGTTGGTTCTGTTAGCACTAACGATCTAACTCAGTTTTGATGAATGACAAAGTAGGTTAAGTTAATTTTATATTGAGCTAACACTTCTACGAAGTGTCCAGGAGAAGCCCGGAAGGGTCGACGGGCTGACCTGATGTCTGGCACGAAGTCTAGATGGGTCGACGGGCTGACCAGACGTTTGGCACGAATTCCAGCTAGGTCAAAGGGCCGACCGAATAGCTGACACGAAGCCCAGACGAGTCGAAGGGCTGACCGAACGTCTGGCAGGTAAGTTGAGGTAAGTCACTGGAGAGGAGTGATTGTGAGGACGCGTTCCTGGGAAGGGAACTTAGGCGCCGATCCAACTTAGAACCATTTCGGAACTCTAAGTTGAGATCTTGACTAGATTCCAATCTCCGTGAGACGGAATCTAATTACTATTCTATTTAATTATAAACTGTGCTAACACTCTATTTTGCAGAATATATCATTTACATTTGCCTCCAGACTAACATTTTCTTGTAGGAAGGAGATTACCGTGAAATAAGGGTTCGGGCGCCTGGAGGTAAATTTTATCCTCAAACGCACGTCGACACGTGGGGCTTCATGGTTGGCTGGGCTACCTTACACTCCAGGCGCCCGGAAGGGATTAGGGTGCCCCGAGCCTCCTATATAAGGAGGGTGAGGCCTGGAGCAAAGAACAACGAACAACAAGATCTTCCAACGATTGTTTTGTCGTGCTACGCTCCTGCGACGCTGCGAAGCTCCTCCGACAACACGCATCTTTCTTTTTTTATTCCTTATTGTTGTCGGTAAATTCTTTTTTTAGCAATTTTACTTTCATCTGTAATATTTCAAATTGCTAGCGGATTACCTAACGAAAGCACTCAAATGAGTATGGGCCTTAGAGTAAGAGTCGACCAAGGCTCCGAACCAAGTAAATTGTTGTTGTGTTAGCGTTGTTGTTTTCATGTTTATTCCTCTGCGTACTCTCGATAAATTTTTTGATCGATATTCACACCCCCTCCCTTTATCGAATTACACGATCCAACAATATATATTTATTAATAAATGATAAAACATGATATAATTAAAAGATGATTTGGTAATACTTAACTGTAAAATATTGTAAAATTTTTGAAACATTGCAACTTATACAAATAAGTAACTAACTAATAGTTAATCAGATAATAGCTAACCAATGATAAAGGAACTATAAATTTAACTTCTTCGCATGTGAATAATTTTGATTGAGAGAAAAAAAATATGTATATATAAATATATCTATGCATTTTTTATATTACCTATAACTGATTTAAAAAAAAAAAAGTAGAGCTCTTCGTGTTGATATATTGTGAAATTATATAAACAATTGCATATGAAAAGGAAATATTATTAACCAATTTCTTTTCTCAACTCTCTTTCTTATTCATTGAAATGAATGAATATATATATATATATATATATATATATATATATATATATATATATATATATATATATATATATATATATATATATATATATATAATCATATTGAAACTCCTCATGAATTTATATAACTTGGGAGTTTAAAAGATGATAGGTTATGTAGATGAGGGAGTTTGTGAAGTTATTGTGGGTTATGGACATCCACGTACTTTATTTTATAACAACTTTTGTTTTTTTTGGTGTCTTTGTTTATTCAATAATTTTATGGGTTCATTAAGGGAGTGTTTGGGATAGTTTTTACCAAGTGCTCCTTAAATTTTAATTACATGGAAACACTTTTTGAGTGTATGTTAATTTTGCTTTAGCTTCTATAACTTTTACTTAAAAGTTGAAAGTAAGAATTTGATATTTATACTTGCTTTTGTTTTTTTTTATTTATGATCTAAAATTAAAAATTGGTATTTATGTCCTTAGTAAATTTATTATTTTACATAATTACCTTCATATTTTAGATCTTAATAAATTTATCATTTTATATAATTACAACCCCACTTCTGGGATATTTATTTTTTAAATAATATTTTATATTTTTATGTAATTTTTATTTCTAGAATTTTTTATACATATTTTTGTGTATTTATATAAATTTTGTCATTTTTTAATTTTGATTAATTATATATATTTTTTTATTATAAAAAAATTAATTTTCATGCACTATTTAAAATATAATAATAATTATATAAACAAATAGTGTGTCAAAATTATATTTAAATAATTAAAAATTTTAATTTATATAATTTAAGAATATCATTTAACTAAAAAATAAATTTAGAAGTAATTATTTATCAAACATTCCAAGTTTACCTTGTATTAATTTTTAACTTTTATTTCTAAACACTCCATACTTTAATTTCTCATTAACCGCAAAATAATCTCTATAAAAATCACTTTAAATACATAAAAACTCTTCCAAACACTCCCTAAATACACTCAAGTTAATTGACAATTAAAAAGAAATAAAGATTAATATTGTTTTATAAAATATTTCTACTTGTAAAAATAATATGTTCCATTTAAATTATCTTATTTTTAAAAATTTATTTTAAATCATTAGTGTGAGGATAATTTTCTTAATATATATTTAAAAAAATAAATTTACTATCTTAACGACCCCTAATATTGATCTCACAGATATAATCGAAGAGACCATCAATGCTACGCCACGAGGACTTCTTGATGTCTATTCAAGAAACCTAATATGTTGCGCGGCACCATCCGCGACCGAGGGCAATGGGCCCATGCCCACATAGGGGGTGTGCCCTCAATTGCGGATGGTACAGCGCGGTATATGCCATGCAGCATATCAAAATCCATCTATTCAAATCAAAATGTATGGATTTACACACACGACCTTGACCTTCTAAGAATATCATTTCCATTCAACAATGCAATAGCAGCGACGTAACATAAGCGAAGAATAAAGATAGGATCACACGACAATTTGTACACGTTGCATTCATCTTACAAGAAACTACGTTGTCCCTCGAAGAAACAAGATCTAACATCTGAATCGCAAACAGAACTATCACGATACACTAGATATCAACGAGCGCTGACTAAAAATGGATTTTGGCACACACTGCATTCCATCGTTTCGGAACCTGAGGCTGGAACTTGTACCTGAAAGAGAGCCGATTGGAGAAACATTCGATCATGTAGGCAAATGCATAGTGTAGTAATTTATCAATTTGGTAACAAAGGAAAAGATAAAAGTTTCATTGAGTGATACAAACCTGAAGATGGACTGTACAGATTGGACATGCGATTTCCGTCATCTTCTTCCCAGAATTATCTGAGGATTTTGAGCCTACAAAAACATCAGCTGCCAAAGAATTGTCGTCGGAAAGCACGAGTTACGAACTGACAATATGAGATCATTAAAGACGATGTTTACTCACCTGAAGAGGGCTTCCGATTTTTATCCATTTCCGCCTGCAGCAAATACCAGTTTAGCACAAACAGAATGTATGACTGAATAGGGTAACCACAAGTTCAGTTTTTAGATTTCATTTTAGTTCTCGGAAATGGGCGAGATCACAAGTCAAAGGTTCGAAGACAGACTTATAGAAGACAGACGAGGAAGTTCATTGAATTGTATCCTCAACAGCTAAAGATTTGGATGGACAATTTTTGGAAAGGCAATTGGAGCAACTTTAGATCAAGTTTGAAATTCATGCATTACTTATGCTATCTTAGGTGGGTGGAAAAGGAACTTCAATGAATTATATAGAACATGAAAACTAACCTGAAGTTTGCGAGCTAGTTCTTCATGACTGTGCATCCCTACAGACTTGTTTGCGGCCTCCTTTGAAATGTTCAGTCTACGAGAAACCTCTTCCTGTTGATGTGACAGGAAATTCTTCAAGACACCAAGAAATGAAGATAGGTATCACCTTATTTCAAAACATAACTTAAGTAATGCATTCTTGGTTTTGGTCCTACTAATCAATGAGTTTTGACTAGTTTTTGACATGTTTTTACTCATTTTGACACATTTTAATGGCAAAGAATGTGGCTAGTTGAACCACTAAATAACAAAATTAAAACTTTTGCGACTTGGATGTGAAGTTCCATACACAGCTAGAGGTTATAATGTATAGCAAACTCATTGGGCATTCATTAGAGTTATACAATGCATATGAATGTTTTTACTCAATTGTTTCTAATCGAAACTTTTAAGATCTACAATCATTTATATCTATGGGATACTCAAATATTCCTGTCAAAAGAATTTAACAAAAAATGAAAATTTAGTGAAAAGTGGCTATGGTAGAGACTATTCTTTTCCTAATGTAAAATAATCATGTTGCAATGCTTTTGTAAACAATTTAAGAGCAAATGTGTACCGAGCATCTATCGCAGACTCGAACAGGCCTTGCATCCTCATCTGCGGTGAGAGCAATTCTTCCTTGGGTGCATTTGTCACAGAAAATATCACCACAATTTCTGCAATGATGCTGCAAGAGGATGAAAAGAGAGGTATTATATATGAAACTTTGCAACTAATAAATGGTGCATCGTTGTCTGTCCAAAATTATGGATTGCTCCCACCTTGCGATTAAATGGTCCAAAATCTGAGCCACATGAGCTGCATTTACTAACTGCTTCGTCGGGTAACTGAATACATAAATAAGTACTTTAGGCAATTAAAACCAGATTCATACATTCAAAACCAATCGAAAAGATATTAAAATTCAAGCATGTTAAAGTTAATTGGGTAACCATTATCTCAAAAGCTCAAGCTATTAAGAATAAAATCAATTTAAACATCTTTCGCCTAGCAGAAAGGAGAGATCAAGCAAACAGAGACAAATACAAACCTTTCCATGTCCCTTTCCTTCAATCTCAAATATTAGATAATTGGACACAATAAGAAGTTCATTTGCCAACAGAATAATGAGCATTCAACACAGAATAATGCAAAAATCATGTTAAAATTTAAAACAGCACAACTAAAATGAATGGATTGTTCCACTGACCACAGTTAGAAGTTCATTTGCCAACAAATCTCGAATTGAACACAGCCAAATGAGCATTCAGATAAAGTTTTGAGATTACCCAGTGATCTTTCTCTTCATTGGGAGGTCTTATCAAGTTCATCCAATCAAAACCCTTTTTCTTTTCAGTGGATTGTTGGACTTGCTTTATAGTATCAGCAGTTCCTTTGCCACCAAAAAAGTCGTTATTCCCACCGATCTCCTTCAGCTAATAATTTAGAATCACATGGTGAGGAATTTTGCAAGTAAAATGCTCACACGATAGAAATAAGTTGAAGAAATAAAAATTAGTTGAAAAAATAAAGTTAATAAAACATTTGCAAAAATAAAAGCAACGTACAGAAAAATCACATCTAATAGCTGCATAAATTAATGATAGATTCTGGCCTGTGATATATTTACTTCTCATAATCAACATTAAACTTCCCTTGTACTCCTTAAACGGCATTATTATGATCATTGCTGAAATTATGATATTGTAAAAGACAATAAATGTTAATAGATTCACAAATTTTAAAATAAAAATGATATTATCATTGTTTGAAGAGTTGGTACAAAGCTTACCCGCTAGCATATGCATACAATTAAAAAATATTATAGTAAATAAATATAGAGAATCATGTGCACTTTAGGCTTCAGTTCAGCAGGACTGCATTGAAGCTAATTCATCCATCAAGCTAAAATTACACACTGACGTAATCACTAGTTCAGTGCCTAACCTGGACTACTGCAGCAGTCACAATGTCAAGTATGGTATTCATAGTATAGATATTTGACTGCAGCCTGACGCGCCTTGGATCCTTGTCAACTGAGCTTTTGGACCAAAAGGCAAATATAGATGAATCTATTACCTAGAAGTAGAAGCATGTGACAAACAATGACCCATCAAGGTGAAACAAAAAAGATAAGACTATAAGAAAAATCATGCGACCAACTTACTTCCCATTTTGTCACATTCTCAAGAGGATAGATTCTTAGTGTTCTACTAGTGCTTGGATCAAGCATGCGGATTCCATCTAATCCAATCTGTAAGAGCACATAAAGAACATAAAAGCAGTTCATAAAAGTACCTGAATAAAGTAACTGGTTTTGCAATCATACATTTGAAGTGTGTTTTTTCTTTAGCCTATGATGAAATATTATTTCGTGCAGAATAGACAACAAATTGGTTTTGTAATAAAAACTAAAGAAAAAAAAAATGTATCTTTGAAACTCTAATAGCTCTATGAAGATTATCTGTATCACAATCTTAGGTGTCAGAATTTTCAAATGATATGTTAGACCAAGAAATCGCTTAAATTTATCTGAAACTTCTTGTTTCCAGCAAAGAAACAAAGACTCAGGGATTGAGGCATTTTAGAAAAACAGTTGAGTTGATATTAATTGTGTTCTTTTGATAGGCAAGAATATAAGAGACGAACTTGACCAAGCAAGCACTTAAACTTGTCCGAAACTTCTTGTTCCAAGCAGAGGTTAAAAAGGCAAGTGATTTATCACAACTGCCGAGTTGATTTAAATAGTATTCTTTAGATGGGCAAGGCAGTGGTAGGAGACGAATTCAGAAATTGTTTTGTTAATACTTATATCATGATTGTAAAGGTTTAGCCAAAATTGACATCTGATCATGATGTTAGTCCCATATGCTTTTTGCTTTAATAATTGCATAAATTCTCAAAATGAAACCATGAGAGGGGGAAGCATATTGCCACAAAACAAGCCAGGTACTTCAATGTAAGTAATAGAGAACAATGCATAACAGAAGTCAATGATATGAAATCCTGCTCAGATACTCGCCAACAACCACGACGATAAGAATGACATATGATCTTAACAATATTCTATTATCCAATGAATGAAAAATGGCTACAATGATAACCAATGAATAAGAAATCCTGAACTCACAAACAATAAGAAAATACAAGTCAACCAGAACAAGGTACAGCCAGAACCAGAAAAAGATCAATGGCTCCAACTAACAATTTAAAAAGAACCAAACAGATATCCACCCCTAACATGGTAGGCAGCAAATATAAACAATTCAACTAAAAACATGTAGTATTAGTTAAATGATATGAAAATTGAATGAAGTTTCAGTTAATAGAAGTGTTTTATTTTTCCTCTCTTTTATAAGTACCTGACAAAGGACATCCATGGTACTCTGGCTCCCCCCTTCTGGTAGGATCTTGACTCTGAACTTTAGTACCCCATTCTTCACATCCTGCTGAGTCTCCGTCGTTGGCACTGCTCTTACAATCTTCTCCGTGTTCAGTCCCTGGTCCTTCTCACTAGAAGGAAAGCTCAGCGACCTCCCATAATCATCAAACAAAGTGGAAGACCTACTAGGCACCCTACCCCTTGCACCATGAGGCTCAGACTTAGCCCCATCATAAGCATAAATACCATCACCAGGATCACAGCGCATCGGGCTCTCTGGCTTCTTTCCATAGAAATCCTGCTCGGACCCGGAACGGCCAATCCCAATACCATATCCACCAGCCACGCTCGAGACATTTTTACTGGGATTATCAGATAAATAACTGCTTCCTTGATCAAATCGAGATCCTTTGATTTCATAAGAGTCGATATAGGAACTGAAAGGAGCAGAAAAGAAGGAGCTTTGAGTAGGGTAAGAATGGAGATTGGAGGTAGAATTTAACTGCGAGGCATAATTTGCTTCCGGATGATTGGGATCATATCGGTAGTACAAAGAATCATCCTGGAGGTGCGGATAGGTAGGCGAAGAGGGCTGCATCTCCGGCGAGGGATAGTAATGCGGAAAGGTGGGGCATTGGGGAGTTTGCGGCGGCAACTGTGGTTGATAATGGGGTACGGAGAGAGGGGGAACGTTAGGCACGCGTTCTAGGTTATGGGAATAAGCGGCGGCGGAGGCATCGGATGAGTAGCCGTAGTAATCGGTGGCGAATTGGGAGAAAGGTGGCGCCGAGGCGTAGGAGGACGGCCGGATAGAATTGGGAAGGTGGAGCTCGGAGGCGTAGGGGTTGGAAGGCGGAGGAGGGTATTGGGAAGCGTCGTCCGGGGAGGTGAAATCGCCGTTGTGATGCATCCTCGCCATAGACGGTGTCGATGGCGGTGGCCGTGATCAGCAAGGCTTAGGCAAGTTTTAATTTATACCCTCACGATCGGCCCTTCTCCAAATCGGTTGTACTCTTAAATCATAAAAATTAGGGTGCGTTTCAGAATAATTCAAGGGCACATTTCCTAAATTGTGCTCCTAACTTTACATTTTGCAAACTACACCCCTATTTTTATTTTTATTTTAACCCAAATTCAAAATCAGGCATGGCTATACATTTACAACAAAGAAGGTTTGTGACAAGCAAACTGAAGAACACAAGAGATGATAAATGTGTTTGCATTTCCTCTCTTTCGCAAGTAAACTAGGCGTAAGGCAAAGGCGATTCACAACCGGCCCGCCGTTGTTGCTCGATCGAGTCTCTGTCTATAGTTACATAACTTCCAACTGCCTAATTAATAAACACTAGCAAGCACACACTGTAGAGAATCACAATGAACATGTTTCTATTTTATTAACAAGATAAAATGAACATGAAGAGGATCAAAATTCATGTACACCGTGTCTCCTATAAGTTTGTATTAACTGCAATAAGACCAAGTGGAACGCGATGAAAGAACGACCGAAGTCGTTAGAATTAGGAACAACGCGAAGAGGCCTCTTGTGGTCATTTTATGTTTCACACTACCGGAGCTTGGAGGCCTCGATACAGGGAACAGAGGGGTGGTGTTTGGTCCTTCTGGGGTGTCGGTCGAGTTCCCGCCTAACATGAAGGAAAGGGTTGCAAAGTTATGGTAAAGGTCGTATCGAACTTGGATGCAAATGATTGGTTTTTTCACTTACAATCAAAGTTCATCCAGCCCAATGCCATCCTTTCTCTATCGAAGACAATTCGGAGGCCGGTCATGAAATTTTCTACATAAGATATGTATGCTTCATCAAGTTGAATACTCTAATTCATCGACAATGCCATCAAAGAATCGAAATATTTGCTCAATCTTTTGTGAACTTACGCCCGAATATATTCATCCCATCGCTCCGGTTCACGGCTAAACAATACATGTAGACACTCTCCTGCAAACCACAAAGAACAAGAAAGGTAAATTTTCTCAAGAACTTTGAACAACAACAAACTATCTAGCCCTTACCCGATCAGTGGTGAACAAGATTATTGGATCATTGACCGGAAAAATGCCACCACCGCTCGTCGTAAAACTTATATTGGGTGTAACTATCGCATCTTGATTGGGACTGTAGCAAAATTGGGATCGCATTAGGTGACATCTGAGGAACATTTACAAGTTTTCGAGTGGGTTAGTTCATGAAAATGACCTGACATCGTAGCAATATTCGAAAGGGATTCTCGGATCGGGATTGCTCGGTTGATCCTGTACTTGTGAATTGAACTGTAATAAAAGAAAGGAAATTGTGAGGTACTAGATATGCACATTGTCTGGGATATGTTTAGAAGACATCTTACACTTTGAACGAGTTCAGTATACATTGGATCAGCTAAATAAGTAAAGGAGGTACCAGAGTCGATCACTGCTCTAAAAGAAGTTTTTATCGAGCTATTCCCGACTACAATTCCAGTTATGCCGATCGCGTAATAAGGCCTGGATCAAACTGAGTTAGCAATCAAGAAAATTATTGAAAAGAAAACACCTACATTACTTACAAACTCCTGTCAATCACAAATGGAGTTTCCTGTTGGCCTGTGCTACCATTGTCTCCAAAATTGATCCTTCCAAACCCGTCGTCTCCAAAGCACATCGAAAAGGAATTGGAAGTATGTCCTTGATTGTATAGAATGCTAGGAACAGATATGTTCTCCATACCGAGCCCAAACAAACCGTTCGGCGCTGCACCGTCTAGAAATGAGCCCGTCTGAACTTGACCACACCTACAAGATTTGGTTAAAGGAAAAGAACATTTTCAGCATAAAATCTATCACTGAATTGAGCAAACTGATAGTGATTCAAAACCAACAACTCAACTTAGTACCCGAAAACAACTCGTGCCGCAACAATCTGAGGCACAGCAGTATTCTCAGTTGTGAAGTACAAAACATCCTCAACTAGAACTCCAGAAGATGAGGTATTAGACGATACGTATCGCACCGAGTAAGGGCAAGTGCTGTTTGCTCCACTGCAAGAACTTTGGCTCCGATCGCATAAGCTGTTGCTGCAGGATACTGTTTGACTTGTTGAGGATGAACTCGGACTGTAGATGTCAAACCTGATATCCTGTTAACAATGATTGGAATGGTCACCATTAAAATCATTGTTAAGGCAAAGAGATATCAGAAACAAATCAAATTTGTTCAGCAAAGGAATTGGGATTGCTTGATTATCTGTTGAACTCTGTTCGCATACATGAATTCTTTTACCAAGAACAAGAACATCAGCAGAACAGAATTTGACTTACTCCATATGAAGGAGAAGTGGTCGGAGCACATTGTCTGCAATCGCAGGGCACCCAGAACAGATCGCTCCCGGTGTCCAACGCCACCAGAAACGTCACGTTCGGCGTCCCCAACGCCACGATCGCGTAATGCAAGCTACAATCCACCGACATCAAAACGATCAGATGGAAATAAAAATCGCAGCTTTCGAGTTTCGGTACTGATTTGAGGGATCGAGGAGACGAGGAACGCACAATCCCAGTTGGCTGATACGGAAAGTGGCGTTGCTGTCGGCGAACGAGAGCTCCGGGAGCGAGCGGCCGCGGTCGTGGCGGGCGAGGGCGGAGTAATACTCGGCGGTGCCCTTTCCGGGCCAGGAGGCGGCGCCGCCTCCGCCGCCGCCGTGCGCCTCGACAAACCGGCGCACGGGGTCGGAGAACCGGTGGTGGAAGTCGAAGCCGAGGCCGGCAGAGGCCGCCGGCGCCGCCAGGGGCGCGAGAACGAGGAGTAGGCGCAGGGCGGAGGCCATGGGAGGAGCTGAAAGGGGGAAGGGGGGATGAACAAATTGGATACGGATGGATTGCTCGACTCTACAGGATTAAGGTAGTTAAGAAGGGAAATTCAGAAGATTCGGAAACGAAGAGGCGTACAAAAATCCACAAGATTAAAAATCGAACCTTTTGGTAAATTTTTCGGGCTGCTGACGGCGAGAACAGACAGGTGGCCTTGCCGTCTTTTGTTAGCAACTGAAAAGATGAGGAGAACGTTGACCTTTGAAAGATACGTCGTGCGCAGAGTACGCATCTGGATATGGAGTCATGGGCCAGCCGTCAAAGTCAAATCCAAAGATCTATCTACATTATAAGAAATGTTTTTTTAGTAATTATTCATTTGTATTTGTCAAAAAAGGAATATTTTTTATTTACCAAGAAGTGTTTATGGAATTCGTCAGCTGGAATTAGGTGGAATCATGGAGTCATGATCAATTAATTTTACAATTAGTTCGAAATGGATGATCTTTATTTAGGGGATTGGGTGAGTGGTCCTTTTCTTGGTGACATGAATAATTGTGTATGTTTATAATTTTGAATTAATTGGCATAAATAGCAGCACAAAGGACAAATTAAGTTTATTTTTTATACATTATATAGAATTAAATTTGTTGAAATAGAGATGAAACACCAAGTATTTTATACAATTTATGCAAGAAAGTTCAAGGATTAAATTAATGTCCATTAATTTAGATTACACTGTTAGGTGATCATAAATATAATTGCAAAATGATGTAAACTCTGACTAGAATATATAAAATAAATTATTCATAACTAATATGCATCCATCTATGGACACTCTGATTACAATTTGTTTATGTCTGAACCTTGTTGAGAAAAACAATATGTTACCGGAGCCGATAGACAGGCAGCCTGCGACTGAAAAATCTCAAGATTTTTGAAATTTATTCAGATCGTCTGTTTCCCAGGGTACAACAGTTGAGTATGATTCCACCAAGCACAACGAACTAAGTGAAATTCGAATCAACATGGTTCAGTGCAAATCCACTACGCATCCACATGTGAGAGAACCTCTCCTCATGCATTTGTTCACATCCTCAATGCATGTGAATCAATATAAACCAACTAATATACCATAAAACTCTTAATGTGAAACTAAAATCTCATTCACAATGGAAGCTCTTTCCTCATCTACCTTTTCTTCATTCACATCACTTATATCCAACAAATCTTCACACATTTTATTTCTCAAACAAATTTACAAATTCGGATTTAGTAAGGCACGAACTTATAATATTTCTACAGAGGAAGAAAAAAAAGAGAAATATGGGCTGCAATGATTGTGATCAAACTGTTGAAGAAACTCTTCTGATATTAAAATCTACCAAGTTGCAAGAATGTTCTTCCGCATTCAGTACCTTGGAAGCTTAGTTACAATAAATATTTAGACCTGCAAAGTTCATGCACAGAAATAAGATCCTAAAGATTAAGCATTTAGTTTAGGTAATGGAAATATAGCTACTGGTGTGCATACCTAACAATGCTGGCGGAGCAGCTGATGGTGCCAGGAAAAGTTGCTGGGCATGGCTCAACAGGAATGTCGAAATTATAGCTTCAGTAAGTTAACGGTATTAATTTATTTGTCTATATTTGCTCTTTGTAATCCTTGAGTAGAACAAGAACAATAAAAGCACAGATGAACAATAAGTTTCTAGTGTAGGTCTGCACATTCCATTGGTTAAAGTTGAGATTTCACGAAACCAAAGAAATAATGGAAATTTGAATGATAAGAAAGCGCTCCTTGGATCTAGGTAGTCTCTGTTCCACCCCATTTCTAAGAGTTTCTGCTCAGATGTTTTGCCAAAGAAATGTCTCCACAATATTCTTAATATTCTAATATACCACCACATGTCCTCAGCAATGCTAAATAGATTTAACAATCATCAATTTGAAATCAGTTTGTTTCATTTTTAAAAAACCTATATTACTTCTCACAAATTAATTTTTTTACCAAGCTTGATTTAACTATGCATCTAGAGTCTTTGGGGCATTCATAGATCCAAATAAGAATTAGAGGAAACAAAAAATGCATACGGTACAGTTTGCACTAACGGTCTAATTCAGATTTTGATGAATGACAAGTGAGTTAAGTTAGGTATTTTTGTGATCTGATTGCTTTACCAAGTGTGCAGGAATTGATGGGTCTAAAGGACCTGACACTAGGTTGAAATCCAACTAAGTCCGTAGGACCGGATAGTTGGTGTGAAGTCCAGATAGGTCAACGGACCGACCTGATATCTTGTAGAAAGTCTGGTTGGGTCCGTGAGACTTGACAGCCGACAGAAGTCCAGTTGGATCTATAATCCTGACAACTGCATGAAGACCTGGTAGGTCAAGAGGTTAGCCAATTGACTGCGAGTTGATAAGTAAAGGTAAGTCATTAGAGGAGAGTGATTCGGTGAGGACGCGTCCTGGTTGAGGGATAGTAGGCGTCAATCCAATTTTGGTCCATTTTGAATCCCTAAACTGAGACCTCGACTAGATCCTGATCTCGAGGAGACAGAGTCTAATTACTGCTCATATTATTGTGCTAACACGTGTCTTGCAGGTTATTATTTGGTTTATTGGACTAACACGCTTGAAGGCGCCTTCAAGCATTGGAAGGCGTCTTGTCACTGTTCATAAAAGGCGCTTTCAGTTCATAGAAGGCTCCTTCCAAGAGATAAACTTTGGACCTCATCGCAGATAAGGCGCGGCGAAGTCGAGATAGAATTTGTCCCATTGAAGGCGCCTTCAACGGCTATGGAAGACACCTTCCACACCCTTTATAAGGGGGACTCGACCAAGCTTGAAGATATAACTTCCATACAAGTTTCTATGTGTCCATTTGAGGTTCTAACTGCTTCAGCTTCCTGCGGTCACTCTACTACGACACTGTTGTACTCGACTACTGCCGAGGAGCCGACCGACACCAAGCCTAAGCTGACAATCTTTGAAGGTGTTGGGTAACGAACTTGTAACTTGTACTTAATTATTTGCAAAAGCACAAATACAGGGTGTTGCACTTGTTCCATCTTTTCTGCGTACTCGATTTCCTTTTCTGAAGGTACTGGAATAGATATTTTAGTCAATTATCCATCGATAGTAGGGGTGAGCAGTCAACCCGTCAAACCGACCAACCCGCTTATACCGACCCGAATCGAACCGAAAAAAAATAATCCGCCGGATATAGGACCGGATGTAGGGTCCTAATATTGCATTATCTGATCTAGTAGGGCCGGATAATTTTTTATCCCAATAATCGAACCAACCCGATCCGTGATCACCCCTACTTGTAGCAACTAATGTTGATAAGCTATTACACGTTGTAGCAACTACTGCCGATAAGCTGCTATACGTTGTAATAGCTATTTCCGATTAGCTGCTATAACGTGTAATGAGTAATGTCTATTATCATTTTAAATTTTATTTTTTTTGTTATATTTATATTTATATTTATATTTTATATTTCATTGGATATAGGGTCGGATATCCAAATAACTGACAACCTGTTAGATATCTGATACATAAGAACCGTCGGATATAGGGCCGGATGTGTAGGATCCAAAAAAATTTAGATATCTCCACAATAGCATGATATTGTCCACTTTGGGCCTAAGCCCTCATAGTTTTGCTCTTGGGCTCTACCCAAAAGGCCTCAAGCCAATGGAGATATCTTTTCTCTTATAAACCCATGATCTTTCCCATGTGTTTCCAATATGGGGCTATCTTTGCAACCTTGCAACCCCAACAATCCCCCCCTCAAACAAAGGACCATAGGCTTCCCACGTCTGATCCTCGACCCACCAGGTCTTCCTGCCCCTCGGTCCACCCGACCTACTAGGACTTCCTTGCCTAGCCGCAACTAGGACTTCCTGCCTGGTGCACCCACCAGGTCTTCCTGCCCCTCGGTCCACCCGACCTACTAGGACTTCCTTGCCTAGCCGCAACTAGGACTTCCTGCCTGGTGTCTGGTCCTCTTGATCCGAACATAGGAGCCCCCACTTTCTTTGTTTGAGGTCAATATTGTACCCACATGGTTCAATCAGACCATGGCTCTTGTGCACAGTCGGCGGTTAAACCTTCTGGCAGTCAGGGCTCTGATACCAATTGTAGGATCCAAAAGAATTTAGATATCTCCACAATAGCATGATATTGTCCACTTTGGGCCTAAGCCCTCATGGTTTTGCTCTTGGGCTCTACCCAAAAGGCCTCAAGCCAATGGAGATATCTTTTCTCTTATAAACCCATGATCTTTCCCATGTGTTTCCAATATGGGGCTATGTTTGCAACCTTGCAACCCCAACAGGATGCAGGTCCCGATTTTACATTATCTGATCTAGTAGGGTCGGATAGTTTTTTAGCCCAATAACCGAACCAACCCGATCCGTGATCACCTCTAATCGATAGGTCCGCAGGACCTGGGTCTTGGAGTAGAAGTCGCCGAAGGCTCCGAACTAAGTAAAATAGCTTGTGTTCGTATTTTGTCTATTTGGTTTTTTTCTTCGCTTTCTTAGTTTTCCGCTGCGTACTTATCTTTTAAAATTCAAAAGGAATCAATTTTTAAATCACATGATTCACCCCCCTCTCACGTACGACTCGATCCATCATACCCTACCTCTGTTCCTGAATGAACATTAGACCAAATATGAGGTTCAAAGGACTTTGCAAGCTGCTGCATTATTTGAGCCTCAGGTTCACTGAATGGAGCAGTTCGAGTATTTTCTTCATAGCGATCATAATCCTTTAAAATACAAAACAAAAAATTTAAGGAAGAAAAGGAGGAAAATAAAAGGCAATTATAAGTAGAATGAATATTATGTCACGTTTTGTTTCTAAAATATCGCACTTCCCCTGTAACAATAATGATAAGTGTGGCAGAAGCACACAAAAAAACAAAACAAAAAACAAAAATCAAAACAGTCCTAGCAGTAGCAAGATAATTTTACGAGAATAACTCCCTCAGCCCCCCAAGCTTGGCTGTCGTCCACTAGACATCACCAGACGGCAAGAAATTTTCCGCACAGAGCAAGAGGATGAGGAGGCTTCAGCCTCCCTCAACTAGACGGCTGGACACCGGCGCGCCGCCCACTACCATTGCTGGACACCGGTGTAGTCGTGTAGCGGTGTAGCCAGCGCAGAAACGCAGTGCGCTGCCACTACCGGAGAAGACGAAGGCACAAAGCGTTTTGTTTTTTTTTTCATTTCCTTACCAATTCTAATTAAAGCAGAGTGGGGCCCAAAGTCAAATAAATAAAATAATAAAAAATAAAAAAACATTAAATCGGACTGTAACTTTGTAAAGTGTAAATATGTTTTTCTATTCTTTGGCCCCAATCCATTGCTGTAGTATTGCTACTTCGCATTTCGCAGACGACGGAAACCTCAAACCCTAACTCCCTAACTCCTTAAGTTCTTCCTCCTCTCCGGCTCTCCCACAGGCCACAGTCCCACTCCCACTCCCACTTAACTCTCCTCCAACTCCAAGGCTCTAGAGTCCAAGGAGCAAGGCTCCAAGCCTCCAACTCGCGGTCTCTCTCGCGAATAGCCAGGCAGCAACTGCAAGCGCCAGGCGGCGAGCCGGCGACGCCAACAGTAGTCTGAACTCTGAAGTCTCCATTCTCCAACTAGCAACCTGCAAGGTTGCAACCGAGTCTCTAAGACTTTAACTCTAAGGCTCCAAGCTCTAACACCATTTCTTCATAAGGTTAGAACTTAGATTTGCTATGTTTTAAATTTTTTTTATTATTTGATTTTTTTTGGAAATGTACCGTCTACAGAATACCATATTACAATTTACCATTGTAATTTAGTTTTCTATTAGATTGGTAGTTTTCCATTATTATTTATTTTATTTTTTTGTAAAATATATAGAATTACATTTGTAGTTTAGACTGTTTAGTTTTCCATGAGTATTCTATTAGATTGGTAGTGGTACGGTACTGTGATAGTTTATTAAAGTTTTAGTTCAACATATATTTTTCCATTACATTTGTAGTTGTCCATTACATAATTTATTTTTAGTTATTTATTTGTGTAGGATATGGAGAGATTTTTTAAACGAACTCGTAGTTCCGGCTCTAGCTCCTCTAATGAGCTGAATGTTATTGAACAAGTAAAAAATCAATCCCGTGTAGAATTAAATTTGGATGATATTGTTAGTGATCCGGGACTACGAAAATCAATTGAAGAATTTGATATTACTATTCCAAATCAAGCTCGAAGAGAGTATGCGCTCCGAGGGCCTTGTCAACCAAATGGTCATGTGTATCCGAAAATAACTTTTGGTAATCAAGAAAGAAGTTTTCAAGGAACTTGGTATAAAAAATATACATGGCTAGAGTATAGCATATCAAAAGATGCTGCATTTTGTTTTTGGTGTTATTTTTTCAAACCTTTAAATAAAGAAAATGTAGATAATGCCTTTATAAAAGATGGATACAACAATTGGAAAAGGGCATTAGAAAGATTCAATCGTCATATGGGGACTGTGAATAGTTGTCACAATGAAGCTAGAATACAATTTGAGGCTTTTCAAGATCAAAGGCATAGTGTGGAGAATATTTTACGAGTACATAGTCGCGATATGAAAATTGATTATCGGACTCGTTTAACAGCAATGTTGGATGTGACACGCTTTCTATTGAAGCAAGGGTTACCCTTTCGTGAACACGATGAGTCAACTAGTTCTTCAAATAGAAGTAATTTTCTTGAGTTGCTTGAATGGTATAGTCAACGAAATGAAGAGGTTTCTAAAGTTATAAAACAAAATGCTCCTACAAACAATCAATTGACTTCCCCAAAAATTCAAAAGGATTTAGCACGTGCTTGTGCTTCAGAGATCACACTTGCTATAATCAATGATATTGGAGATAAATTCTTTTCTTTGATGGTTGATGAGGCTCGGGACAGTTCAGTGAAGAAGCATATGGGAGTTGTTTTGAGGTATGTGAATCAAAAAGGATGTGTGATTGAACGATTTCTTGCAGTTGTGCATGTGTCTGACACTAGTTCTCATTCTTTGAAAATGGCTATTGATGTTTTATTTGTGCAACATGGTTTATCATTATCTAGATTGAGAGGCCAAGGATATGATGGAGCTTCAAATATGCGTGGTGAGTTCAATGGATTGAAATCTCTGATACTACAAGAAAATCCATTTGCAATATATGTTCACTGTTTCTCTCACCAGCTCCAATTAGTTCTTGTTGCTGTTGCCCATGACAATTTTACTGTGAGTGAATTTTTTGGGTATATCACTATGATTGTGAATATATCTGGAGCATCTTGTAAGAGGAGAGATCAACTTAGAAAAATTCAACATGATAAAATAATTGCTGAATTGGAAAGTGGAGAAATTACTAGTGGAAAAGGAAAAAATCAAGAAACTAGTTTAGCAAGACCTGGAGATACTCGTTGGGGATCACACTACTTAACATTACTTCGTTTATGCTCTATGTGGTCTTCAGTGATAGAAGTGTTAGGAAATGTACATGATGACGCCTCTTATTCTGCGAATAAAGGTGTTGCCATAGGTTTAATTGAGAAGATGGAGAGTTATCAATTTGTTTTTGTTTTACATTTGATGAAGTATATATTGGGAATTACAAATGAGTTATCACTTTCCCTACAACAAGGGGATCAAAATATTGTTCAAGCCATGTCCTTGGTTAGAAGTGTGAAATGTCGACTACAAGACTTCAGGGAAGATGGATGGCAGATAATTTTGGAACAAGTTAACACATTTTGTGAATTGAATATGATTCCAATACTTGATATGGAGAACAACATGCTAACTCGTGGTCATGGTAGGCGTAGAGGGCAACTCATCATCAATTTTCATCATTATCGTGTAGAGAATTTTTGTCAGGTATTATTTCTAAAAATCTTTTTTTTTTTGTTAAAGAGATTTCATTGATTATTAATGTTATCATGGTTGCAAATTTGAATGCTAGGTTGTTGATTTAATTATACAAGAAATGAATAATCGGTTTTCAAAAGTTAGTACGAAATTGCTTGGTTGCATATCATGTCTTCATCCAAGAAATTCTTTCTCTCAATTTGATGTTCACAAACTTATCCATCTTGCTGATTTTTATCTCAAGGACTTCTGTGGTACTGATTATTTATTTTGGGAACAATAACTTATGAGTTACTTTTATAATCTACGGGATGATCCTTACTTTTCTTCAATTGATGACTTGGGAATTCTTGCTCAGAAATTGGTTGAGACTGAAAAACATTTGGTGTTCCCATTGGTTTATCGTATGATAGAGTTGGCATTAGTTTTACCAGTTGCAACTGCTTCGGTTGAACGAGTTTTTTCTGCAATGAAGACTGATTTACGCAATAGAATAGGAGATGAATGGATGAATGACAGTCTAGTTGTATACATTGAAAAGGATATTTTTTCTACAATTGAAAATGAGCAAATATTACAACATTTTCAACAAATGCAGTCTCGTAGAATCCAATTGCCTCCTCTTGTACCGACTCGTCGGTCGTCACAGACTTCTGTGCCAACCAGGAAATGAAGCTCACCTATGGAAGAAAGGTAGACTAATCTTTCCTAAACTTCTAGTTTTTTTTCTCTTGCAAGCTAGATTAAATGTTCTCAATGTTAATTTATCAGGTTATGGAGAATTGGTCGAGTATTAAGTGGGACAAGGGAAAGGCTCTCAAGTTCTAGTCTCTTGGACTCTTGGTAAACTCTAACAATATCATTTCAATCACATATTGTAATTTGTAAGTATTAGTATTGCAGCCTGTTATATGGTTTAAATGAGATCCTAAGTGTTCAATAAGATCAATTAGTTGTGATTAACTTAATAGGCTAAATGGCTAATAGCTTTTGCATGGAGAGTGTTTCATGTTGTTAGTCATCAAGTGGGTTGCAAAATGAGATGTAGACCTATTTCTTATTGCTTCTGTATTGACAGAAACATTTGCTATTAAAGTGTTCTTTGTTCATCGTTGATTCCTCAAAATTCTGACCCTCTTTTTTTTTTTGCTATGTTCTACACTCTCTCATAAGAATTCCATGCATATTACGATTTATGTGAGTGACGTTCATGTTTATTTAGCTGTATTTTCTACAGCGACGTATATTATCCAAGAGTTGGAGCCTTGGAGGGATCAACACAGTGGAAATGAATAGACTAGAGTCTAGAGCTTAACTCCTTTGTCCGTTAGATTTCAGACTTCATGTGTATAGTTTTTGCAATATCGTATATTATGTAAGAGTTGATGTAAAACTTTAATTATTAAATATTTTTATTTAGTCATAAAAAAAATATCTGTACAATTCAGCCCTCCTGATTTTTTTTTTCTGGTTCCACCCCTATATATATATGTAGATACAAAACAAACGAATAAGATGCTGCCTCAGAATGGAGACATGAATAACACAACATTCATCAAAAATTCAAAAATATTGGTTGCCCAAAGGAGAATTTGTTCCTACAGCCGAAGTAGGTCTTCAATTAGATTGATAAAAACATCCGATTCCCAAGAAAAATCGCAAATTTTGCTTAGCTTTAGCAGCACGGTGACAGAAACTAGAAATTTTATCGGGAGCACACATCAAACCATTAGAAATATAACGATAAATCCGGCCGCAAGCACAAGATGAAAAAACGTCGAAGCCCTAGCAAAGCTTGGAAGAAGCACTTTAGCGGGAAATAAAGAAGAAACTAGGAAAACGTCGAAAAACATGTCGCACCTCGAATGGTAGAGACCATAAGGAATTGGTGTCCGAGGAGGCACCGACGCCATGAACACCGGTAAAGATCAGCACGAAGCCGGAGGAAAGCTTCCATCCTCTCTCTCTCTCGTTCTCACTTCTCACTTCTCACTTCTCACCCTTTTTGCACCCCCACGGGCTGGATCAGCTTGTCTACGCTTGCAACGGAGGTTCAGGAATAAGGTCATCAGTTGCACACGGACATAAAATCTTGATCTGTTACGTCTTAAATTCCACTCGCTCCACTCACTGTTCTTGCTCAGTTTAATTATAATTTATCTCTTCTGGATATATGTGAGGCCGGACCCAGAGGGCCTCACCCTTTTTACGAGGGAAAGAGAAATAGGCGAAGTAGCAGATCGGCTCTCGCGACCTCTCTCATTCTTCACCTTCCACCTATGACCCTGCTTTACTCAGGGGCCCATCTGAGCACCGATAACAGCGCAGGTAAGCAATCTGGTACAGTTTTCTAAGCTGTTAACCGGCGCAAGTTTACCTCAATCTTCCTCGGGCATGAGCCTTGAAAATTGAGTTTTGAGCGGTTCGACCTGTTTAAATGATTTAATTTTAGCATAATAATTATAAAATGAAATATTATCTCTCTAGTGTTTTCGAAGCAATTCGATATCATTTGGCAATTGTGGTCATGCATGTTAAAATGCATTAGTAACATCATTTTAATATAAAACATTTTGATGAAAGGACAAACAATATTTTATACAATAGATGAGAGGAGTTTTAATTAAGCAATTTCAAACAGGGAGACTTAAATTTAGAAGTTTTTCATTTCCCTCGATGATTCCCCCAAAATGAAGGATTTTCTTTCTTTCTCACTTTTCTCCTCCTGTCAACCACGGCCTTAAAAAACAGGCCATCTCTAATAGATCTATGTACATTTACCCATATTTTTTTTCATATGTTAAATGTCCTTTAACAGAGCATTTTTCTTTTTCAACCAAGATAATTAGGAAGAGAGTTTTCCTTGTCTGTTTGATGCTCAATCTCTAATTTCACCTGAACGATCTTCTAAAGGAGCTTGATCAAGAGAATCCTCTGTTGGTCTGTTGTCACTCGACAATTCAGCAGTCTCATCAATCTTCGAATCATCCAGGGCCAACGTTGCTATTTCAGTTGTTTCTTCACCTAGGAGGATTTCAGTGGTTTCATAAGCTTCGGATTGATCCAGAATCCCTGACACCGTTGTTTCAGTTATGGCTGTTTCTTCACCGGGTTGCTCAGCAGTTTCATCAACTTTGTAATAAACCTGACATGAACAGAAGGCATGAAGAGAAGGGTATAGCAAAATTACTTTGCAGTAAGAGAACCAAGCCTCAAATTGAGGCTACTGTACCGTGCAAGTGCGGGCAGGGGATAGGATTTGGAACGAGTTGGGACGGTTGTTGAAGTTTGTTTCGGGGACTCCTGGAATTCCTTCAGGAGTTGTAAAATGGTCTACATCATGGCCAACCTGCAAAGAGGGGCAAAGCAAGTTTGTACAAAGATTAGTTTAAGCTCAGATCTTTGGCTTGAAGATATTCGCAGATACTAATTTTAGACTACTATTGTCACTGTGAAAAGTGAATGTCCCACATGCAATGGCATGACTAGCTGTTCCAGAACAACTACAACTCAGGGAGTAAATGTAGCTTGTGTAACAATATCACTTATGAACATGGCATCTTACTTGTCCATGTCCGCCAAATTCCGGAGCATCACTATCGAGTGCGACCCTGTATTTCCCCGGCAAATCACAGCCAACCTTATATCTGCAAAGCAAGAAAAGACTAGTACTGGTCCATATCTCAACAAAACTTATCATGTTAATGAGACAGTTACCCGCTATAGGTGTTCTCTGGATGGAAATTGAACACAAAAACCAAATCTCCACGCTCAAAAACGATAACCTAACATGGATAAACAACTGCGTAGTTTCAAACTGTAAAATTGTTGAGAAGAAGCGATTGACCAGTCTCATCAACAGGTCTTTTAGTATAAACTTGATTTAAATGAAAACACAAGAACAATAAGGAATGATCAACAGGTCAATTTCATTTTTGGATACAACCTGAGTGTAATTTATGTGTGTACTTTAGGCTAGTAGCTAAAAACATATAAACATATTACATTTTGAGGTTAATTGTTTAAGGACCATGAAAAAATAATTAGCATTTGGCCCAGGAGTGTAATTAGATGATCAATACAAAACATCAAAAATCCCTGTGAGTTTTAAGCCAACACGAATTTTGTTTTCAATCAAATTTGATGAAGGATGTATCACTGGTAAGATTGAAACATCTTAAATCATTTTTAATTACCTTAATTAGAATTCACATCTTACTACCAAGACAAGCAAATATAAATAAATTCTAATTTTCAAATAAGAGTGGCATGCCTATCAAGAAAAAAAAATTACTATTTTTCTCTTTAAGATGAGCTGAATATAGCTCAACTCTTATTCACAACTGTTTTACAAGTACAGGTTTCTCAAGTTATCAAGAATCATGAATTTAATAATTGAATAGTTGTGATTATATATAGGTTATGCTTGGTTAAAGGAAATGGAACATACTGGAATGGTAATACGAATGAGAATGTAATGACATGTGGAATGATCTATTCAATTCAGATATTTGGTTCCATTAATTAACGAAATGATATGTGGAATTATTTATTGTATTCCCATTTAAACCTTAAAATTGATAGGTAATATTGTGTTTTGTAGCAGTGATTACCCAATTCAAGCTCTTAGACCATAGCACAGATGGAATGAACTCACCATCCCACTAGAGTGCATCGAAAGATTGAACGAATCACAAGGAATAATTCATTCCATTCCCTTTCCTTACCTCGACCGAACATATTATAAAAATCCATTCATCATTAACTTGTAATAAGAAATAGGAAGTTTAGTATTTAGCTTTTCCTTAATGCAGCTCCACTAAATCATAAGATTCAAAAGAACCTGCTTCTTCACTAGTTTGGAGTTGAAATAAAATCCAGAGAATGGTAAATTGAGATGCTTAGGTTTCAAAGGTTTGGGAAGTGATACGGATAAAAATGAATAATTAGAAACATATAAAAATCTTCAAAACCTTTGGATAGGCAAACAAATCTGGAAGAACTATCAGAATACAGTTTCATTGGAAAACACCAACTCTGAAACTTAGTCAGACGGGTAGATTACCCCAATTACCCTATCTGCATATTGGAAAGTACCACATATCCATCCCAACAAGGTATGAGACCACAAATAATACTTATTTATGTACTAATCAACACCTGAGTCACAGACTACATGCTGAGATACATAGTATCTTGGGCTAAGAGGAAAAATTCAGTACATTAAACCTTGTCAAATCAAATTGCTTAGCCACAATTGATTTTTCTAAAGATTTGTCATTTTCAAGGATGTGGTAATTAATTTTATCCAAGGTAATTAATCTTATAGATAATTACCAATTTTATCAAGGGTGATTAAGCTTATAGATTGATACTAGTGTCAACGCCACAAACATTTGAATTAGATGTGAGCACATCTGAAAATCTTATTCTTGGGCATGGCAAGTTAATGACTCTCCAAATTTAGCTAGAATAACCAAGAAAAGAGTCTTTATGTCATAAAAGTTGGACATACAACACTGGAAAGAGTGTATAAGATTGAATTCAACATTTGACAGAACAAATGAAATCCTAAATGCGACTTTTCATGCAAAGGTTGAATCCTAGAGGATTAAGAGAGTAATACAGGAAAAAAATCAATAAAAGCCATACTGACCTTATCTTCTTCAGATGTGCTACTCACAATCTGCTTTGTTGATGCAAGGAAGTGAAATCTATCATCAAGCAAATTCATTGCTCTATCAAAGGCATTCATGTGCTGTTTTGATGTCAAAACATAATATATATTTGGTCAACTATCTGAGAGTAACAAATCAAAAGAAACACAAGTAGAAGACGTTAAAGACACATAAATATATAATAATATTTCCATTTTAACAATTCATGCAAAATTTATGAAGAGGAATCTAAATGTCAATGTAGAAGCAATCCATTATTTTTAAGTGGTTTATTATTTCCAAGAAATACTATGGAAATTTCTTTGGTGCATATAGATAAATGAAAGTGGAAACTAATAGCTTTAGGGAATGAGAAGTGAATAATAAATTATCTCTATAATGAAAAACCATATAATGAATGAAGTTAAAGGAATTTGTACAGTTTCAGTAAGACGCTTCATGATAATGATAGAAAATTAAAGAGTATAACATGCCCCTAAAAAATATTGCTATGCACATGAATAAAAGGCATATTCATAATGGATGGTTTCACGAAGAAGATTACTAGAATCACAGTAAAATGTAGACAATAAAGTAGCTTAGATGATAAATAAGTTGTTCAAAAACCTTGTATCTTAGGTGATCAGTGTCCACAAGGTTCCACTGGCGTCTACACTTATCATAGCTCCAACCATTGCCTTCCCTTGGGAAGTCAATCCATTCCGGATGGCCAAACTACAAAATCCTATCAGATTTAGATGATGCCGTAAAGTAAAGGATTATAAACTATCATGAACTAAATATTGATAATGTCACATTTGTAATAATTAAGAAACAATTACATAAACAAATAAAAAATATTAGAAATCAAAAACAGGACATAACTTTTGTCCATGGGAGCAAAGTAAAGATTCATCAGACAGTTTGCACTAAAAAAATACATGACATAAATTTTAGTGGATACAAACATTTCTGCCTCTTTATTTAGAATTGCATCTGAAGCCAATCAAATTGAATTTCAAAGTAAAAAAGAACATTATATAAAATCTTTAAAACCAAAATTAATGTTACTAAATTTGATATTTTTATCATTTAGAATTGCTTCATGACTGAAAATACTGCAATGATGAAAAGCTTGTCTTCCATTATCTTTCAAGATGATTGGACCATTGATTCCAATTTTTGTGACCATCTTATCACTGATAAGCCTAAATTCATTAGCCTAAGATGTTATATATATATATATATATATATATATATATAATCAGCCAATGTCACAATCAATCAAGTGCAGAAAGGAGTGTCAGTGTCCACTCTAATAAGTGAAACATATCGCACTTTGTGTATTACGTACCATTTACAAAGAAAAATCACTCCATTGCTAATCTGATTGATGTCAGTCAATATTTCCTTTGGCATCAAAAATGTAAAATTTTGAAGGAAAAAGGCCTTTTCCTTAAAAATCTCTAGGTAGTCTTCTCTTATGTTGGTTTAGTAATCTTTGTATGTTCAATAATGACGGCATATGTGAATGTTGAGAATATGTCAAGCAATCGTTTGATCATTCTCTTTCACAATATATTGTTCAGTTATGGTACTTTCATGCTGTCCAGAATTTCAATGATAGAACCATAAAGAATCATGATCTATTACCTCATTTCCCATGAAATTTAGGTAGCCTTCACCACCCAGCGCCATAGTTATGAAGTGAATCATCTGCATGTTTTCATAGGGGTATGACAAGTAATGGACATAAAGAAAAACAAGAACTACACTAACTGCCTTAGAAATTATTCTACTAACAGTGAACGATGTACAAGGAACATCATAACAAGGACATAGAAATGTCCTTTATGTGCATGAGAGATATAGTTCCAAGCTTCAAAACAAACCTTGTGTAGTGAAATTCCTCGATCAATGAGAGGCGAAGCAGGTTTCAAATTGGACATGCCTGAATACATCTCCTTGTCCATTAGAAGGAAGGAAATTGTTTTGTCCCCCACAATGGCCTAAAAATGAGCAAGAAGAATATCATAAGGATTTTCATAAAACATGCTAGTGAATCACTAGTTCATATTCAAATCTGTTCAAGCTATTAAATGGCCATACCTCGCTTGAAGGATATGCTAGTCTTGGTATGAATATGGGACACAAGTATAGCGCGTAAGGGTCAAATGCAACAAATTATCAAGTGACAACATACAGTCAATGTAATCTAACTGTCAGACATAACATACCCTTACCAGGGCAATTCATGCCAACATATGAATGAGTGTCACCAAAGACATCAAGTAATAGAGACTATAGGCTGAAAGTTATTTATCTGAATTACTCTGTCCAAATGTTTGTCAAGACTCTAGTATCTTAAAGGCCTTAAATTCTGTAAATTTTGCTGTCTAGATGCAACATAAAATTGAGTAAAGGATGTCAGTTCATAGTGTCAACTGTAAGCACAAGACACAGTGTCGTTATGACATTCAACAAAGTGACAAATTTCAGTTTAGATCATGTTTCAGTATCACCAAGCTTAGATACCATAGATCGGAGAAAGTATTTAGTGTATGGGGCTTCATCATTGCCTAGGCATGTACACTGGCAAAGACAAGCGTCCACTATGCCTGCAATGTAATGGCAATATAAAATGACTAAATAACAGCCACAATCAAATTAAGATCTGGTAGATCCATGAGATAACATTTTCCTATTGAAGATTGGACTGTTCATGCATTTATTTCATCTTTGTTCATTTTACTATATAAAACCATTGCTATAGATTTTTTTTCCCCCTTTGTGTGTGCTGAGATGAACTTTTTGGTACAGAATGTCTTTCCTTTTTGCATGAATTTGTTAGCTTCATAAGGGGGAAGGGTGTGATTTAGTCATCTGGGCTTCTTTATTCAACCTGCAGATGTTAAAAAAGGAAGGGGACTGCAATACATAAACATTTTTTTTTATTTAGAAGTATTTTCTCACTTGCCATAGGCCAAAAACAGTTCCAAGTGTCATACTCATACAAACAATAACAACATATAAATAAACTTCTTTAGTACTTAAGATTTACCTGATCATGACTCTCTGCATATGCTATGCACTTTTCAGTATATCGCCTGTTTGTTAAGCTCCAAGCAATGTCTTTCATTGACCATTTAATATCTATTTTATTCTTCAAGTAATCGATCCACTTGTCAGGGATTGCCATGGCCAAACGATAGTCAAAACCTACTCCACCTTCGTAGACCGGTAGACATAGAGCTGGCATACCAGAAACATCTTCGGCAACAATAGTGGCATCTGGCAAAACCTTGTGCACCAAGCGGTTTGCAAGCATCATGTAAACAACCGCATCCACATCGGTAGCCTCACTGAAATACTCACTGTAGTTTCCAGTGAATGCCATGTTAATTCCATGATGATGGTAGAGCATTGAAGTCACACCATCAAATCGGAAGCCATCAAACCTGAACTCATCCAACCACCATCTTAAGTTTGATAAAAGAAAGCGTAGAACTTCCCAATTAGCATAGTTAAATAATCGGCTATCCCATAGCTTATGATAACCCCTTTCTCCAGTATGGAAGTATGATTCTTGAGTGCTTTGTCCAACATCAAACCCATTAAGACCATCTGTGACATTGTTGCTAGCATGGCTGTGAACGACATCCATCAGAACTCGTATTCCTAAACCATGGGCTTTGTCTATAAGATACTTGAGATCCTCTGGTGTCCCAGATCTACTACTTACAGCAAAAAAGTTGGTAACATGGTAACCAAAAGATCCATAGTAAGAGTGTTCCATGATAGCCATTAACTGAACCATGTTATAATTATTTGCTCGAATACGAGGTAAGGCATTATCCGCAAATTCCCTGTAAGTGCTTACACGTGGTTCAGGGCCACTCATCCCAACATGAGCTTCGTAGATCCTTGGAGCAGCAGGTTTTGGAGGTCGAGGATGCTTGAATACATACCTGCAAAGTACATAGAAAGTCAAGAGAAAGGTGACCAGAATCCTTTTGGGCAAATATTTCTGACCTTTCTGAAGGTGGTGGATCCCAATAAACCCCATCATAAGGAGCAGCAAACCTAGTAGGGTCAAGAGTAGCAAATCTAATCCATGCTGGAATCCTGTCAACCCAAACCCCATTGCCATGTTTGAACCGAAATTTGATTCTGGAATTGTGTGGAATGGATGGGATGCCTCCAGAGTCTGGAATTCTAATTGTCCATATCCCAAATTCGTTTCTTTCCATTTTGTGGTTGGACCCATCCCAACCATTAAAATCTCCAATAACTTGTGCTTCTCTGGATCAGAAAAAAATTAAAGAAAAAGCAATTATCAACTTTTTGTTTGTGCAGTGCGCAAGTTAGTTGAATGACAGGATCAATTTTCTCAGTCTTGTTTGAAGCCAAAATTCTATCTATTTCAAGTTCAAAGTGACTGTTCTACCCATGCATCCAGATACTCAACCAGAGAAATAATCACCTTCTCACACATATTATTCATGAACAACGGATACACTTTTATATAATGAGAATTAATAATAAAAAAAGGGAAAAAATAATTACAGAAAGAAAAAACTATTCTACCAAAAATAAATTATTCTCAATCTAATTGATTATATCCTTTTTCACAAATGATTTGATTAACTATCCGAAAAGGAAAGATTTGATTATTTCCTACACTCCCCCTCAAACTTGGTTGTAGATATTGATGAGACCAAGCTTGCCTTCAAGAAACTTATGAGCTTGTTCAGATAATCCTTTTGTAAGAAGATCGGTTAGTTGGAGAGATGTAGAAATCTACTCAATACTGATAATGCCTTCATCCACCTTTTCTTTGATAAAATGACAATCAACCTCTACATGTTTACTCTGATCGTGATGAACTGAGTTGTGAGCTATACTAATGGCTGACTTATTATCACAATGAAGTAGCATACTATCTTCAAACTGAATTTTTAAGTCTTGCATCACTCTTTTGATCCAGATGAATTCACAAATTCCATAAGGCATAGCTCTGTATTCCGCTTTATCAATACTTCTTGCAACCACAGATTATTTTTTGCTACGCCATATCATTAAATTCCCCAATACTATCATGCAATAATCAGATGTTGACTTTCTATCATCAATTAATCCTGCCCAATTTACATCAATGTATGCACACTCTTCTATCCTCAGTTTTTGCAAAGAACAGGCCATTCCCATGAGATTGTTTTATATATCTCAAGATTTTGTATACTGCATTCAGATGAGTGCATATATTGACTTACTAGGCTAACAAAGGCAACATTTAGGCATGTATGTAAGAGATAGATGAGTTTTCCAACATGTCGCTAATAACTATCTTTGTCGACTGGGATTTCTTCAAATATTTTTCTCTTATTCCCTAACTCAATTGGCGTGTTACTTGGCTTACATCCCAACATACCAATTTTCTTCAACAGATCTAAAGTGTAGTTCCTTTGACGCTGAAATACCCTTTTTTATTTCGAGCAATCTCCATTCCCAAAATATATCTTAGTGTTTCAAGATCTTTGACTTCAAATTCTTGTGCCAACATTTTCTTGATTTCTTCCAATTCTTTATTGTCATTTCCAGTGATGATAAAGAATGGTGATCTTTCCTTTATCATAGTGCTTTGACAAATAGTGTATGATCTGCTTGTCCTTGAATATATCCAAAGTTCTTGATTACCATGGAGAATAGATCGAACCAGGCACGAGGCGACTGTTTTAAACTATAGAGAGATTTGTTGAGCTTGCATACAATTTTACTAACCAAATTTTCTTCTGGAGACTGATTCATATAAACCTCCTCTTCAAGCTCTCTTGAGAAAAATATTTTTTATATCAAGTTGATGTAAGGGCCAATCTAGATTAACCACAAATAATAAAAGAATTCTGACCGTATTAAGTTTGGCAACAGGAGCAAAAGTCTCAATCTCATAGGTTTGAGTAAAGCCTCTAGCCACTAGACGAGTCTTGTTTCTTTCAATTGAACCATCAACCTTGTACTTAATGTGAAAATTCATTTGCAATCAATGACACTTTTTCCTTGTGGTAATTTTACCAAATCCCATGTATTATTTTGTTTGAGAGCATGCATTTCTTCAAGAAATGCAATCTTCCATTAAGGAATAGCTAATGCCTCGATGGCCGACCAGGGAATCAATTCACTAGACAACTTTGAAGAGAAAGCATGAAATGTGGAGGACAAATTTGAAAAAGAGATAAAGTTTGAAATGGGATATTTGATATGGGATCAGACACCCTTTTTGAATGCAATTGATACATCAAGATCACGAAATGTACCCGACTTGTTAGAGAATTCTACCATCAGTTCATCTTCTTGGCAGTGGATAAAATTCACAATTTCTTCATAAGCTTGAGAAATTTTTCTCCTTGAATAAACTAGGATTATTTGGATTTTAACTCGATACTCCCCCTGTTTCACTAATTTGCAGACCGACTTGGATACAATCAGACATGAAGGGAGATGTGGTGTCCAAATTAACACAAAGGATAGGAAGGGTATCTTCATCATCATTTGAGGGCATTCCATGGCCGCCACAGCTGTCACCACGCTCATATGGTGTGACACGACCAAGCCATGTCAGCTTTGGAGATCACAACGTGTGGTGTGACACAACGAGGTTGTGTCGGGTTCTGGAGATCACCACAACCGTGTGGTGTGACACGGCCAGGCCGTGTCAAGCTCTGGAAATCACTATGGTCATGGTGTGACACAACTAGGCTGTGGCACACTCTGGTTCTCCTCTTCCACCAACTTCAAAATTTCATCATCCTTTCCCTCTTGCGAGAAATATGGGGTACCTTCAAAAAAAGGTGATATTGCAAGTAACATATGTCTTCTTTGTATGTGGAGAATTATATCGATAACCTTTTTGAGTAGAAGAATACCTACCCAACAAAGACAATTTTAAGAGCTCGAGGGTCATGTTTGTTGCGCTTATGGGCATGGATAAGCACAAAGGCTCTATATTCAAATGTCTTCAAAGGTAGATTATTAAAGCTGAAAATTTTGTGGCTATGTTTGGGTGAAAAAAGCAAAGGTGTGGCAAAGTTTATGGAACGATTAGGGAGACGATTGATAAGATACGCAACAGTGAGGATTGCATCGCCTCATAAATATTCTGGAACATGCATGGTAAACACAAGGGCACGAGTAACCTCCAGCAAATGACGTTTTTTACGTTCATAAACTCCATTTTGTTGTGAATTATCGACACAAGAGCTTTGTTGAACAATTCCATTTTCTACTAAATAGTCACCTAAAATGACATTAAAATATTCTTTGCTATTATCAGTTAGAAGAATTTGGATATTTGTTTGGAATTGAGTCCGGATCATTTTGTGGAAAGCTTTGAAGATGTTACTAGTTTCATAGTTGTCTTTAAGAAGGTAAACCCAAGTAATCCATGTATGATCATCAATAAAAGAGATAAATCATCTTTTCCCACGAGAGGTATGAATTTGTAAAGCACCCCATATATCACTATGAATTAATGAAAATAGAGCAGATGGTTTATATCGTTTGGGAGAGAAATGGATGCGGGTATTCTTGGCTAGTTGACACACTTGACAATTAAAAGATAAAGTATATTATTAGTAAACAATGATGGAAACAAACATTTCAAGTAACCAAAACAAGGATAACCAAGACGAGCGTGCCAAGACATTATTTCCCTATCACTAAAATCAGAAAAAAAAAACAACACAAGACGCCAAAGATTGACTCTTTTTATCCCTCGAAGTAATAAAGACCTTCATGAATTCTAGCATTGTCAATCATCTTCCCTCATAGTAGGTCCAAAAAATGACACGACAAAGCTAAGAATTTAGCAAAACAATGATTATCAAGGGTGACTTTTCTGACAAAAATTAGATTGCATTTTAGAGCAAGTAAATGAAAAACATATTTTAGAATGATATGCTAAGATAATCGAATATCACCTATGCTTAATAATCCATCAACAATCCTAATAGTGATAATAGGAGGGAAAAAAATTCAAGTCACCTGTCATATGGCAGAGGCCCAGAATCAATGAGGGTCATTTAGTTGAAGAATTTATAATATTGTTCAATCTGTTCTTTGGTGAAGGGAGCAGGATCCGGAGACAACAGGTTTTCTTGGCTCGATTGAGTTTGAAATCCACGACCTTCATTTTTTTTTCCGTGATTGCCAGTTTGATGGTTTCCCATATATTTCCCAATATTTATCCTTGGAGTGGCTTAGCTGGTTGCCATGTTCACACCAAAGACATTTATTTTAATATTGATTTGGTATGGAATTTTATGCAAACCAAAGCTGAAATGTGTGATGTAATAACCTCATCAATAAGCATAGTCTTGCGACAAGCTTCTTCCTGGCTGACTTCCGTGAAGGCTTCTTCAAGAGAAATGGGTCATGTGCAACAATACAACCACGTATCCCATCCAAATTATGATTAAGACCCACCAAAAAATCAAACACATGCTCCTTTTCAATATTGCGGTGAATTTTGACACTATAGTCAATGCACAAATCTTTTTCAAACAATAGATCAAGTTCTTACCAAAGATCTTGAATATTAGAGAAGTATTGTGTCACCAAATTTGAACCTTGTTCAAATCTTTCAACTTTGATTGTAACTAAAAAATCTGAGAAATACTGCCGAGATCAGAATACATCTTCCGAGCCGCGCCCCACACCTCCTTAGCTGTCTTGAACTAGAGATACTTGATGGGGCTAAGAAGAGTCACCCGTAAGATAACCCAACATCCCTCTGCCACGAATAACTATCTTTACTAACTGTGCCCATTGCAAATATTATGGCCGTTCATGTTGGAGCAATCCCGACGGTCCGGTGTGACCATGTGTTTTGATGTTTGGGGTAAAGGGTTTAAATTAGGTTTACCCTTGTTATTTGATATGTATATGTGAATGTGCAAATTTGCAAGATACACATATGACTCAGCTTGATGGCTTCGAGTCCAGTGAAGGATGGAGCATCCGAGGGATCATGGATAAGGCAGCAAGGACAAGAGTCTAGAGAAGCACACTTCAAGGCATACATGAAGGATTGCATTGGGACAAGCCGCGGGCTTGAATGCATCCGAGGGACGAGAGCCAAAGGAAAAAGACTTGAAAACAAGAGATCAAAGCTACAAGGAAGGGTCAAGTGAGTCGTGAGGGTACGAGTACATGAAAGATTGTACTCAAGGTAAAATCCTGGAGATTACTATAGCAATCGACTAGTGCACTGTAGCAGTCGACTAGTGCACTGTAGCAGTCGACTAGAAAAGAGTCGTTCACAGAATCGCAACTTTTGTGGAGTACCGTTGGGTTGGCACTAATCGACTGGTGCAAGGACCAATCGACTGGTAACAATAAAACAACAAGGTTGTTTCTTCCCCAAACTCTATAAAATAGAGCTTGTGACGAAATTAAACTTGGTTAAAGTCTAATTAGTAGTCACCAAAGTCTCAAGTGTTCATTATGTTCCAAGAGGTCTTGGTAAGAGTTGTGGTGAGGTTTCTCCACCCACAAGGAGATTTGAGATAGCTGGAGTTTACCGGGGGCTAATCTACCAACGGATAGGGATCGTCCACCTTACGGACAGCCATGAAGTAGGAGCCCTAATCTCCGAATCACGTACATTAACGTGTAACGATTTGCGAATCAAAAACATTTATTCTCAAAACTATTCCCCAATGATTAAAGAAAGAAAAAACTATTCTACCAAAAACATTTATTCTCAATCAAATCAATCTAATTGATTATATCCTTTTTTTCCCCAATGATTTGATTGACTCTCCAAAAAGGAAAGATTTGATTATTTTCTACACATTGTGCTGAATTAGGAGCCATATCCTTATCATGTATTGAACAAACTTGATACCCTTGGTTTCTTCTAATTTTTCTTGCTGAACACTTCAGCATTATCACACAGACAACACAACTTGGTAATCAGGTGCCAGGGAGAAAGTGGTCCACAACTAGAATGACACACAAGAAAGGTGGAGATAGCATAGCCAATAACGTGTGAAACACTAATTCGAATAATTAAACTCTCCATTGCTGAACAGAGATTAGGTTCACTACCCACTTCCAAAAAGAAAAAGTGATGTGCCTAGGCTATTATTGAATACATAAATCAAGGGCAAATTGTTTTCCAACCAGGATACTTCTTCTTTAGTTATACTCAAATTCTCCATCAAAAATGCACTTCAAGAAGTGCAATAAATGAAGAATCTTCAGTTATTCAAGATGGCATTAAAGAGAAAAGCTCGAAGACTCACTGTGCAGCTGGAGCCCATTCACGGTAGACAATACTATCTTGTTCTCTGTTGAATCCAAACTTGAGGTAGCCTTGGAAAGACGAGAAAATATAAAGGACAAATTGTGCATATCAAGCAATAAGTAAAACTGTTAACAACATATGCTTAATCATGGAAAGCTTACCTTGAGCAAATGCTTCAAGGCTTCCTTCATATTTTTTTATCATTGATTCAGTTTCTACATATTTCTTTGTCCTATAACTGAAATGGTCTTTGAATTTTTCCAATGATGGATCAATTTCAAAAATTCCAAGTTGAACATCTTCAGTGCTAGTCGTCATAGTTTGGTTTTCTTTCACAACAGATGATATTGCAAAATGTCGTTCAGCCTTGTTGGAAAGCCCAAAGAAAGTAAACAATAATTTCAGTAGTTTCCACCTTATAGTCAGTTATATGTTCAAATAGACTGTTAGCAAATATTCCAGCCTATTTGGTTGTTATCGTGATTCAAGTAGTCGTCACCTTGTTGTTCATGTACCATCTTTGCTGATAAAAGAAAGGTAATCTACCAGCAAAACTTGCAGACACATTCACCACTAATGCTGATCGGCGTCTTGCACAACCATGACAAATTGCGACCTGTTACAATAGGATTATTTAGAGGAAGACATGAAGAGTCAAAATTTATTGAACATTGAGATTCTTCAAATGATCAATAACATTTTTCAAGAAATAGTCAATAAGCAATCTAAAACATTTTAAAACCTTGAACTCCACCAAATTAATCTCAGATTGCCTATCAGTTTATTATGTTAAATGGGCTAATTTATATACAAGACCTCAATAAGATTTAGCTCTAGATAGAAGCCATGGGCATATCTTGCATAAACTTTTTGGATACCATTTTTCCTAACAACCAGATCATGTATGTATAAATCAGTTACATCCTATATGTGACACAAGTAATCTAGAATTTTAATTAATCCAATTAATTAATTGTCATAAGCAGTCAACTACAATTGTTACCATTCCCAGTAGATTTTTCTGTATATTTGCAAACCCAAATATTTATTGATAAAAAGAGTAAGAGAACAATTAGATCATCAAAGAACATAAAAGATTCATTGCTACAAGAGATGCGGAAGAAGACATGTTTCTCAAATACTGTTCTGGATGTAGCAGAGGTACATAATGAGTGACAAGTATTTTAAATTTTAATCTTGAGAAGGAGCTTAGCCAACATGCAGAAAGAACAAAAGTCATAAATGCTTGAGATTAAAGAACAAATATTCTGTAGTCATTTTTGGCTCTAAAGCTAGAAATGCCAAGTCCGATAGTAAAAAAAATTGTGCGATCTTGGTTAGTGAGCTAATTCATGCTTATATAGACAGAACTCTTAATACATGAGTAATGGTGAAGAGACGGGAATTGATGTTTCTGTATTGCCTAAAGCAAGAGACAGTTCATTCCCTTTGTACTAGTTAACCCACGTGAAACCTCAGGATGCTTAAGTTCACGCTATAATTTCCATGTTCCTGATCTTAAAATAGAAAATAGTTTTTAAAAAAAAACAGGGGAAGTTTGACAACGAGAAATAAACATGCACAAGGATCATCAGTGCGAATATAGGAGTGAGAATAACTAGGAGCATTTGAAGTGAATTATACATCAGCAGATTAGAGGAGCTTCTCCAAGGACTTTGCGGTGCTGCGAACTCATGATTCCCTAAATTTGAATGCTCTAGCAACAAATGGCTAAAGTACTCCATTGTTCTAAGAAGTAGAATCTAGAGAAGGAAAAAAAAATATTGTCGGCCCAGACAGAAAAACCTATATCACACACACTCAGTCTTACCTAGGAAACATAGATGTTCAATACGCTCAAATGAGTCGACATAGCTGAATTTCCAATTCATGCAACTCGAGAACATACAGCACACGTTACCACAAACTCAGACATCAGAAAAACAGAAAGAAGACAAAAAAAAAATAACAAACTCAGCAATAATAAACTCGCCTCAAGACTGATGAAAACTCGAAGCTCCTTTGGTACCGGAAATTGACTAAAATCTACATGTGCATGGCAAATCGAGGCAAATCAACGAAACAGAGGAAAAGCACGGCCAACTTCGGATCTAACAACATCTGACGAAGCGAAATGACGAGAGAAACCTACGAATCATAATCACAACACGACGATAGCTTAAAGTTCGGCGGAAGCAAAATCACCAGCATTTAATCAATTTGAGGAGCAATCAAAATGCAAGGAAGTGATCATTGAGGAACAAAAGCAATCGCACCTTGAGAGTTCGGCATGAAGAAGAAGGGAGAGGCAGGAAGAGAGGCGGGGAGGAGGAAGAGCATATGAGCATTTTTCTTCCTCAACTGCTTCGGGAACGTTCGGCTCAGGCCTCAGGCGCCTCTCGCTTCTCTCTCCTGCGATTCTTCACGGCCGTATATTTATCGTTCCTTCTGCATCGGTAAAGCTACCCTTTCAAAATGTACTCGAAAATAATACTAGCCACATACCATCAAGGGACGAAGCCGTATCTGTGGAACCCCCCTGGGATTTCGTCATCCCGTGCGGGTACAAATGGATGTAGGCCTCTCGGATGTGGGTCCGACGATTGCTTGAGCAGTCAGCGAACACGGGATGCTTGTCCTCGGTATTTTGCGGTTTCTGAACCGTCCCAAATCCATCGCCACCCAACCTTCACCCCTCGGCATTTCTATTTGGCAATAACAAATGGCCACGCTATCAGCATAAAAATATAGTCTATATTTAAAAAAAAAACATTCATCCTTTTTTTTTGTTTAAAAACATTTTTATTGTAATATTATTATAATAACTTTAATAAGAATGTTATAATATAAAGTAATTTTTTATGACATAAATTAAAAAAAAAAATTAAGAGTTTTAACATTATTAGAGAAACTTTAATTAAGTTAAAATTATTTTAATCAATGTTATAATAATTTTATAACGACTTTTGACCGAATTGTTAAAAATAAAATTATTTATCTCATAACCAAACTGTTTATAATAATAATAAAATAAGAGTATTATTAAAATAAAAATAGCTTTTTTAATATAAATATTTTGGTTGATAATAATAAAAAATCCTTTTAATTTTTTGCCCTTACTATTTCAATTCGCGACATCGCTTTATTTGGGTGGGGTCATTTCTAAAACTTGATGATGCCACGCGTACGGCACAAAATGATTCAGCTATGATTTGCGTGCAGAGTACTAATTTGGGAAATAGCGAAAGTTTTCTCTTTAGTTGTTTTTAATTGGCATCATTTGTTCAGTTGGAAGGGGATTCATTTTGATGATCGGTTCATCGTCCAACATTTTTTAATCATTATATATTATTATTTATTAATTTATCGAAATTGAAACATCATCCTTAAATATCTTAAAATTTGAGAAAATATTTACACCATTATCAGGGAATGGGATGGGGTTTAATAATTAATAAAGTGGGCAAAATTAAGCATCTCCGATGTAAAATTTAAGAGATCTATAAAATTAAAAAAATGAATAAAAAGTCTTTAACACATTATAGATATGAGGTCTAAGGCGTGTAGTTTAAGAACTATTAAAAATTTAAATCTATTTTTTTTCTCAAAATTGATATAATAAGTATAGAATGGATCATAAAAAAATTTATTTAAAGCTCTACTCACTTGGCTTTGCCAATTACCTAAATAATGTATCCAACTTTTAAAATGACAAAATCATGAAACCTTGACTTATTTTACCCCCCTCCTCATTTATCCTAATTGATTACTATAGTATAGTGATATGTTAGGATAAGAAAAAAATTAAATAGACAATTTTTTTAAAAAGGCTTATTCATATTAAAAAAAAAATATTACTCTCAATATATTATATCAAATTTATATTTGATAACAAGAGAAATAAATGAACACATAGAACATAGATCCATATCATTTTGAGCTCTTTAGGTCAATCAATAAATTTTGATAAAAATTTATTAAAATTGACTGATGGGCTTAGAGAGCTCAGAATGATATGAATCAAATTATATGTATTCGTCTAGTTCTCCTGATTATATTCACGCCTTCAAATATCAATTTAGAATAACATATTGAGAATAATAAATTTTTAACATGAATTAAATTTTTCAAACATATTCATATTTAAAAAATTATTGCTCTAAAAAAAAAGTAAATTCGTTACATTAACGACTCCCTAATATCGGTCCCACGGATAGTATCCGTGCTCTCAAATAGAAGAACTTAATAATATCCATGCTCTCAAACAGAAGAACTTAATAATAACCATTGCTCTAGTTTTCTTTGTTATATTCATATTCTCAAACATCAATTTGACACACTATATTGAGAGCGGTGATTTTTTTTAACATGAATTAGATTTTTCAAACACATTTATGTTAAAAAAATCACTACTCTCAATATAGTGTGCCAAATTAATATTTTAGAGCAGAGATATAATCAGGAGAGAACTAGACAAACATATACAACTTGATTTCATGTCATTCCGAGCTCTCTAAATTCATCTATCAATTTTGCTCGAAATCGATCAAAATCAGCTGAACATATCAGCATGAACAGTGCCTCCCTTATAACCCCCAAACCCTTAACAAGTGTAAAGACCAAAATGGCCTCCATCTTCTCCCTTATTACCTTTGGGCCTCATGAACATATCCGCATCACTATTAATTACATTAGTGGCAGTAAGAACTGCTTCTCCCCAAAAAATATTAGAAACATCTATAGACAATAAGAATGAACGGGTTATCCCAACAAGATGTCTATGTTTTTCTCTGCAACCCCATTCTGCTCAGGTGTTTCTCGACACGATGTTTAATGTATAGTATCTACTGATGCAAGTAAATGAGAAAAAAAAATATTGGAAGTATACTTGCCCCCCAAATTACAATGAAAATACTTGATAATCGCTGAATGTTGAGTTTTGACAAGAGCTTTAAAGTCATTGAAAATGATAAGATAATCAAATCTATGTTTCATAAGATAAACCCAAGTATAGCGAGTGCAATCATCAATAAAAGAAACATAATATCTTGATCCCCTTTTTGTAGTAATAGGAGAAGACCCCCACACA
Organism: Zingiber officinale; assembly: GCF_018446385.1. Classification (NCBI taxonomy): domain Eukaryota; kingdom Viridiplantae; phylum Streptophyta; class Magnoliopsida; order Zingiberales; family Zingiberaceae; genus Zingiber; species Zingiber officinale. The sequence goes on along the minus strand of NC_055991.1, from coordinate 133,883,242 downwards.
TCAGAATGAACAAGATCAAAAAGATTGGAAGAAAAAGATATACTTTTATTGAAAGGTAACGTAGAAAATTTTACCAGTTTACAACTACTACAATCAGAAATATCATGACTTTTTAAAGTTCCTAATACTCCAGATAAAGCTACAAATTTTAAACGAGACGTTAAAACATGTCCTAGACGAGTATGCCACAAATAAAAATTAGAAGAAGAACGGCTCAATTGAAAAGACGACAAATCGATACTAGAAGCTGCAACATCTAATACTTGAAGCTTATCTAAGACATAGAGTCCCCATTGCCTACAGTCTATCCCAATCACCTTCTAAGATCGCGAGTCCTACATGTAACAATGGGACAAAAAAAAGAGATTGAATATCCAGATTTAGATAATTGACTAATAGAAACAAAATTAAGTGTAAGACTAGGAATATAATAAACATCAGGAAGAGACAAGCAAGTTGTAACAACAAAACCAACACATAATAATAACATTGGAGTACCATCAGTCCTCATAACTAATAAAGATGAATTAGAAGATAAGAAGATAAAAGATGACAAGTTAGGTGACAAATGATAAGAGGCTCTAGAATCTAATATCTATAAAGAAAAAGATATACCTGATGTACCAGAGACTGACAAACCTATATGAGAAGAAGTGGACATGACAGACGTTTGTGAAGTAAGGAACTGTTGAAACTGCTAAAGTATGTGTGGATCTAAAGAGTAGAATCTAAGATCCATAAAGAATAAGATATACCTGATGTACCAGAGGCTGACAAACTTATATGAAAAGAAGCAGACATGACAGACGGTTGTGAAGTAAGGAATTGTTGAAACTGCTAAAGTATATGTGGATCTAAAGAGGGGACAGCTGTTGGAGCAATTTCCCTTGGTCAAGTTTGACCAGTTTGACTAAGCTTGAGTTGAGTTAAGCTTGAGTCGTGATTTGAGTTTTGATGTTTGATAATATATGGAGATTTCTAGGGCAATTGTCCGGTTGTGAAGATGGTCAAAGGGTTGACAAGGTTGATAAGAAGACAAGTCAAGTAGGTCAGGGATGACAGGAGACTTGACTGGGTAAGTCCTAACTGGAGGTTAGGCGTCTGAAAATGCTAACTGGAGGTTAGGCGTCTGGAAGTCCTAACTGGAGGTTAGGCAGTGGTGAAGTCCTAACTGGAGTTTAGGCAGTGGTGGAAGTCCTAACTGGAGGTTAGGCATATGGAAGTCCTGATGAGGAGCCAGACAATTGGGAAGTCCTGGTGAGGAGCCAAGCAACGGAAAGTCCAAGTGTGATCTTGGTAAAGGAGGAAGTCCTGGTGAGGAGCCAGGCAATTGGAAAGTCCTAGTGGGGAGTCAGGCAACGGAAAGTCCAAGTGTGATCTTGGCAAAGGGTGTAAGTCCAAGCATATGGTCTTGGCATGGTAAGTCCTAGTGTGACTTGGTGAGGAGAACTCGACAACTAGAATGAGGCCGAAGGAAGCTCCTGAAAGCAAGGCGTGAAGGATGGGAGATATCAAAAGGATGCAAGGCTGATGGAGGAGGCTAGAAGACTAATTCGAGGTTGGTCGGGTGTGGGCCAAATGCTAAGCATGGAGACCCAACAGGTCACGGTTGATCGGGAGTTGGGTTAGAGACTTTGGACTTGAGTTTGAGTCAAGTCCAGGCTGGTCAATCGATCGGGCGATCGATTAAACCAGGGTCCAATCGATGAGTCGATCGATTGGAGTGTGCTGCGAAGGAAGGAATGACCCGATAGATTGGTCGATCGATTGGGACCATAATTCGCGAGTACAGAGGCCTTCCCAATCGATCGGGCGATCGATTGGGAGCTGCTGATCGATCAGTCGATCGATTGGGCAGAGAAGTTCTCGCGTGATCGCGAGAACACAGAAAGCGTCTGAATCGATCCACCGATCAATTCAGACTGTCCCAATCGATTGGTCGATCAATTGGGATTCGACCGTTGCACAGGATGCAGGTGATGGATGGCTAGGATTGTGCAGATGTGATGTGGCAATCGATTGGAGTTGATCTCAATCGATTGGGTGCACTGTACATAGCCTGGGCGGAGCGTTTTCTTCGTAAGTTATTTGCGAGCTTTCTTCTTGCGATTTTGCTGCGATCTTCAGCGACTTTCTCCGATCTTCACCGCCAGTTCTTGAAAGCTATTGGGAGTGTTCTCTCAAGGTTCAAGAGGCAACAACAAGCAACAAGTAAGTAAGAAGAAGTAGTGTTTTCATTTGTAGCTTGTACTCTCTTCTTGTATTTTTGTGTGCGTTGTTGTGTGAGTTTGTACTAGGTTTCTCCGCCTCCGGCTGCGACCGAGAAGGAGTGTTTCATAGTGGAGATAGCGTGTCATGTGTGGATCCTTGGATTCGTCACCTCATCTTGAGGTGGATACCAAGTAAACCCTAGGTGTTAGCATTATGTGTGTTGTATTTTATTTTCCGCTGCATATCAAGACAACGCAAGCACAAGTGCACGACAAGATGCTATTCCCCCCCCCCCCCCCCCCCCCCTCTCTAGCGGGCACAGAGGTCCTAACAACAGCCACTGCATTACTAGACTGAGATAGTTTATTTGGCAACTATTATGGTTAATTACCAGATTTCCATGAAGCATTCCGATGTAGCAATAGTGGATGTTGAGGTTGTTGCTGTTGATATTGTTGTTGCGGTGGTCATTTTTGCTATTGCAGTAGTTTACCTTTGTTCAACAATAATCGACACTAAGACTTCCAATGTCCTTTTTCTTTGCAATAAGTACACTCATCACTATAAACCTTCAAAATTGACCTACTTTGATTATGCAACATAGACCACTATGGTGCTACAAAAACAAATAATGTAGATGATGCAATAGTCCTCTTATAAACCTTAGACTTAAAATGAATCTCCTCAGCTAGCAATTCATGTACTACTGAATCAACGAAAAGGAGAGAACTACGATGCAAAATTATTCCATGTAATCCTTCAAAGTCATCACGAAGAGCCATAAAAAATTAGACCATACATTGTTCTTCTCTACGAGTGACATAAGTTAGAAATGCTTGCAATTCTGAGAATTTTGTGAGTGCTAACTAGTTCCTTCTTGCTTACTTGTTACTGTCGAAGTGCACGGATATCTGCTTCAAATTGATATTGTTTGCAAAGTTAGACGACATGTATAATCTTATCAAATAATCTCAAACGTCTTTGGTTGTCTCGTACTTGGCTAACTGAGCACCAATAGAGTGTGAAACATAATTATTGATCCACATAATAATCTTCATATTATCGATCTCCCAAACATTTAACAACTTTACATAATCATCAACATTGATGTCCATAAATTAAACTTACACACTTGAAACATACCACATACATAAATGTTTCTTGCAAGTAGTTCTTCATAATATATTTTTAATACGAATAATTTTTTTCATCCAATCAAATATTGAATAATTGAAATGAATTATTGATGTGATCACTTATATAATACAATGAATTATGCTCATAAATAATCGAACAATAAATAAAACGAAGTTGATAAATGGTAAAATTACTTTAGTTTTGCATACTAATAATTCTGGTTTGTCTTCTCCTAATTCCTAGTTCAGCCAGGTGGACTTCCTAGTTCAACCAAGTGGATTGTTCTATATATTAAATGTTACTTGACTCTATTTTTTGGATATTTTGTAGTCCTTTTGAATTTAGAATCATACGCTTCAGTTTTCCAATCTTATCCCTTTGCTTTTATGACTGAGATAGTTTGACTTTAATTCAACAATTTAGAACCGTCGACTTTCTAATTAAAATGTCGATCCTTAACTTTAATACTTATTCAATATATATATTTTATAGTTTAAAATTATCAATTACGAGTTCAAATTATTATTTATATTTTTTTAAAAAAAAAATATTTAAAATATTTATAAATGTGAAAAAATAAAATATAAGCATATTTAAGTTGTATATTTATTCGGAATTAAAACCATGTTCCTTAATTCCTATTATATTATAAAATCTTTTATTTTGTCCTTTAAACTTTTATATATTTTTTAATTTTGATCGAATCATCAAATAGCATTTGACCTTATAAAAGTCTAACATCAATAAAATATTATATTAAAATTTGAATTATGTATATCCATATATATTTTTTAATTAATTTTATATTTAATTTTGTATGTTCTGATAATTAAATAAATTATATTACTGGACAAGTATACATGTTGTATCATACAATTTTTATAAACTTAATATTGAATGAATAAAAATGATAAAATAAAACTAATAAATAATGTATTAGGAGAGTTAAATGAAATTAAGTTTGATAACTTAAACGTAAAATAGTTTTAAAAAATTTACGACAAGCAAATTAAAAAAAAAATGATTTAAATTGATTGGTATAGTTATATAGTTAGAAACAAATTTATATCTAAACCACACCATTAATATATTTAAAAGATTACAAATATTATTATAAAAAATATTGTTAAAAATTAAATTAAATAATGATTTAAAAATATTAATCAACAGTTCAATCGTCGGTTCACCGGTTTGAATTGGCAATTGAACCGTCAATTAAAAATGATCTTGACCCATCTAGATAGGTTAGTTACGAGTTGAGCCGTTAAATCGCCTAAATAGATAATCAATTAATTACCCTTATCTAGATTCCGAGCTGAGTCCATTTTAACTAAATCCGAAAGGCTACCAACAATCGACTTATCATAGGGCATCTCAACTTTTTGATTAAATAATATTTTTTTAAAATTAGAAACCGAAATCATTTTTTGATCGTAAATTTACAAACAAAATTATTTTTCTTTTCAATCAATAATGACCTAAGTAAATATCCGACGTCTATATTTGGGACATAAATTAAATTTCAGTCCCAAATATAGGGACTGAATTGTTTTCCTATTTCTACAAATAGTGACTGAAATAAAATATTCAATCGTTAATTAGTGATCGAATTCAAATTTTAATTAAAAATTAGTGACCGATTGTTTTATTTCAATGATCAAATTTAAATTTCGGTCCCTAAAAATCAGGACAGTTTTTTTTTAGAATTAGCGATGAAAATTTTAATTTATATCGCTAATATTATTAAAATTTCAACAATATTTACTCTGTTTTCGTTATTTATATCATGTTTATATCAAAATATTAGAAATAATACATGTTACATATCCAAACTTTACAATCAATGCATGAATATTCACATAATACAAACATCAAATCATAAAATGCATGATACAAACAATATCAACATTCATATTCCTCAACCATATGACAAACAATACAAATGTCAAACCGCAACATACAAATCATATGCAATAAAGTACATTATATCCAAATGTCAACATCAAATCTTAAATCCACAAATTTTTAGAATAAGGTACAAATAATAAACCAAATCAATGAATATAATATAATATTACAATAGTATCCAAATTATATATACTATCAGACAAGTAGTAATAAGTTAAAAGTCAAGTCATTTTATTTTTTTAAAGTAGTTATAAAATGCTCAATAAAATTTATATAAGAAAATTTAATTAATTTTACATTGTATACCATTAAATTTAATCAATTTGACAAAACTATTATATAAGAAAAAGAATATATTCTTTTTAAATAATTCATAATCTTGTCCAAAGAATCAATGCATTACTTACAAATGTAAAACAAACATTTTAAAATTAATTATTGCTAACCAATGGAGGATAATAAACTGGAAAAAAATGACTTAGGAGAGCTTCTATTTTTTCTATTTTCACTTTCGACGACGGATTCATATGGTTGAATGTACGCTAGTTGTGAGAAACTTAACCATTAGAGTTGAACGATTTGGATTTAGAGTTGGCTCAAACACGAAGGATAAAGGCAGAGAAGAGAAATGAGCTGAAACCTTAAAGTTACTTCATACAGTAATAAAATTATGTTTTTTTAATTGATATTAAATATCTAGCTTATATTGATTAATTTTGAGGATGATCAATTTAATTATATAAAAAAATTTTAAGATAAATTGAAAAATATTTATAGTAGATGATATATCAACTCAACTTTTATATATCAATCGGCCATTAAAAAAATTTTCATCAGTTAATTTGAAATTGAAACTCGATCTTTAAATGTTTGAGAAACCAACAAAACATTTTGTCGTTGTGCCATTACTCGGAGTTAAAATTATGTTAATTTTAATGTATATGGCAGCTGCATTGCTATACACACACACAACAAATATTGCAATTGCCTCACGTCATTAAACACATTGTAGAAATTGACGTCAAGGAAAAAGTAGTCGTTTGATGAATCCAAAAAGTTATTTAGAAATAAAGAGTATAAAATTTTATCTAGTTAGTTACAATAAAAACCTAAACTCTAAATTGAAAAGGTAAAAGACTAAATTATCCTAAAGGCTATAAATAAATAATTTTAATAAAAGGATATAATCTAACACATAGGACATGCTCCTTGTCATTTCAAGTTCTCTAGGTACATCGGTCAGTTAGATAAAAAATTGACTAACGGACTTAGAAAACTCAAAATGATATACAATTATATGTTTATTTAGTTCTTTTGATTATATTCATTACCTTAAATATTGAGTTAACACACTATATTAAGAGCAACTATTTTTTTAAAATCAAATTAAACTTTTAATCAATTGTGTAGCAATCGATTCAAATTACAGTATGGTCTCGAATCTATTATTACACTATAGCAATCGATTAAGTTTTTTATTTTTTTTAAATATCAATTTGTGTTAAAAAAAAAATCATTGTTATTAATATATTGTTTCAAATTAATGTTTAAATGATATGGGACTGGGTCACTACCAGAAAATTGATATTTAGCTACGAATTATTTCGTCGCTAACCTATTAATGTTCGTCGCTAACCGATCTTTACGATGATAACATTTCATCGCTAGGATCGTCGTTATAAGTTTGTCGTAAACAATTTTTAGCGACGATAGTTTTATGTTTCATCGCCAATATATTAACAACATCATTAAATCGTCGCTAAAGAATTTTAATCGACGCTAATCTTATAGCGACGAATGAATATTACTCGTCGCTAAGAAATTTGTTTGCGACGAATTCAATTTTTTCGTCGCAAACATGTTAGCTACGATTTCCCTTATTTCGTCGCTAATGTCATCGAAATGCGTCGCTAACACATTTCATTTCGCCACAAACGGCTAGGGCAAACATCAATATGTTTAGTTATTAGCGACGAATTCGGACCTCTTTCGTCGCTAACACATTAGCAACGGCTAGTAGGCTAGTATTGAGAGCATAGAGTCACATAGGGAAAGACTGCTAAAGAAAATTACGAAAAGCTTGAATGCAGTTCCATGCATAAAACTATATATGCTTTTAAACGTGTTAATAATGAGAAAAATGATTACTAATGTTGGATACATATAGTAATCTTGATAACTTGTAGCATTAGAACATTGAAAATTCAGAGTTAATGGAAGTTTGTTAAAAAGCATACCCTCGAGAGCAACACTTTTAATCAGGGGTGGAACTGGAATATCGTCTTCTTTTTTGTTTACACTCCTGCACATGGGAGATATAGTATAAATGATGCATCATAAGGCAAAAGCACTAGTGGTGTAGGAGATTTGAATGTTGCATTTGATTCTTTGATTTTAATGGGATAGGTGTATCAAGTGCAAGGACACAAAAAGATATTTACTAGACAGTCATAATGTCAGTTACCAATTGTACCAAACAATTGGCTTCAAATCATGCATTATTAGATTATAAAATCAAAAAGAGAAGCAAACAATTTTTATCTTAGAGGAAAAGCTCACAAACATTTTTTTCAATATAGTCATTCTAGTCATTCAGTGAATCTAAAGAAGATCTTGTAATGCTATGAGTTCCATTTTCACCAGTGTAGTAGGGAGTAAAGTTAAAGACATGCTATAGATATACCTTGAACACCAAGCGTTGCCAGCCATAGACAAAACAAGAATCCCATGAGTAAGAGATGCAGATCTAGGATCAACTATTTGAAGGTGGTGCAAATAGTTTAGGAAAACAGATCTCAGATAAAATTTGATTTTTTTTTTTTTAGGAAAACAACAAATTCGACCGCCAGAGACAAACTCATCCAGAATCTCCCAAACCAAACAACACCATGGCATCTCCCAAACTCAACCTTTCGATCCAAACTTTCTCAACACAAATAAATCTATCAGGAACCACCCGCTAGGGACATCCTAACATCAGAATCACCGAGTCTAACAACGGGAGAACGAAAAGTAAAATCCAGTGGCACTCACCTACAAGTGCGGAAACACGGAGAGAAAGCCTCGATCTTACGGAGGGCTCGAAGAAGGCGGCCGAGAAGTCACCGGAGCCGGAGCAGGAGCAGAAGTCACCGGAGCGGAGCAGGAAAGAAGATTCCTAGCGGAGCGGAAGTCACCGGCATGGGAGGAGACGAAGAGATCACGCACCCAAAGCCAAACCCTAAAACCTAGCGTCGGAGGAGAAGAAGAGAGCGCACAAGCAGCAGCAAGCGGGCGGAGAAGAAGAGAGCACGGAGGAGAAGAGAACGCGCGGAGTAGAAGAAGAGGATCGCGATGCGGAGGAGAAGAAGATATCACGACAGATTTGGGGAAATGCCGATTCAGGGGATAAGGTTAGGTATTAGCGACGATATTTTGATTTGCTGCAAATAATAAGGATTAGCGGCGAATTGTTATAATTTTGTCGCTAATAAATACGATTAGCGGCGAATTATCTGATTCGTCGCTAATCCTTATTTATTAACAACTTACAATAATTACATATTAACGGCGATTAACATAATTCGTCGTTAATACTAAAATGTTAGCGGCGACTATGCTAACTTCGTCGTAAATATAATGACCTTGTAAAAAATTTAATTTTTTAATATTATCATTTGCGACGAAATTACGTTCCGTCGCTAATAGTCTATTTTTGCTACAAATGACTATTTCGTCGCTAATATTTCGTCATTATTTTACTGTTTTCTTGTAGTGGGTCATATGTGTTTATCTAATTCTACTGATTATATCTATATCCTCAAATATTAATTTGATATAATATATTAAGAGTAATAATAAAAGTAAAATGGATATCTAGGACACGTGATTGGATTATTTTAAAAATTAGATATGTGATTTAAATATTTGATACATCTTTGAGTGATCATGCTTTATAATAATGAAATTTAATTAACCCAAAATATGTCATTCATATTATTTCATGTATAATTAGTTAATGCTAGAATTATAAATTTTATAGAATTGATCACTTTGGTGATTAACAAATCCCAATCCATAATATATAATTTCAAAAATGCATTTGATCAAATCAATTACCTACAATACTATGAATTAATTAAAATTCACAGTATATACGATTTAAATCACGCATTCAATCAAAATGAGATTTAATTCACAATTAGAATTAATCAAATAAATGTTAATAAAGCAAAAGTTAGAAACCGTATGTTATAAACCGCATAACAATTCATTTTGCCATGCTAGAATTCGTGGGAATGTGGGAATTTGCTTGTGCGGGGCTTGATTGCACAACAATTCATAAACCGTATTGTAATTTCTACATAGAATTCCTAAACAACAACAATTCATATATTGAAATTAATTTATGGAAAATCATAAATATCCATAAATCTGGCTATACCAATATTAGATGTAATAAAACTTTAACATGCAAAAAAAGAACTTGGATATAATGATTTTCACACTATTTAATATTAGAAAACAATTAATGAAAAAAATAAATATTTACCTGGATCCATAATGACCTAGCTTCCTCTATCTATTCCAGAATTTATTTCGTCTTTCTCTTCTCTCTTTTCTATTCTTGATATCTTTGATGATAAAGATATGCTTTATATATATCTTATCCATGATGAGAAGTTATCTCACGATAAGTTCTCTTGAGAGTTATAATAACTTCTCTTAGGAGTTATAATAACTCCCAATTAATTATTTTAAGTTATCTTTGATTATAACATATTTTAATGGGCTAACATCCATACTTGATAAGTACTTGTATATCCAAAGATGGCATGCATGTTATTTTAAGTATGGATGTTAGCCTATTAAAATATGTTCATTTAGCATTATTGTCATTATAATCATGCATTTGAGTATCACCCAAAGGTGAACTTAAATACATTATTAAAGTTGATCTAAATATGATCCATTAAATATATTCAAAGTATTAATGCATGAGTTTATGTAAATATTTGCAGCTCTCAATAATATGTTTACATTTGAAAATGGAATGATTAAGTTCAATGGTCTGAATTATGTTGATTGGTCTGAACAAATCCAGTTTCAACTGGGTGTTATGAGTCTTGATATGACATTGGTAATGGAACAAAGACCCACAACCATTACAGAGATCGGTACGAAAGCTGACAAGACTCTTTATGAGGCTTAGGTGCAGTCTAATAGGCTTAGTTTGAATTTAATGAAGATGACTATGGCTAAAAATGTCAAGCCATCTATGCCCAAGACCAACAATGCAAGGGAATTTATTAAATTAATTAAGGAATACTCACAATCAAATATTACTGATAAATCGATTGTGGGAACCTTAATGAGTGAGTTAATGACTAAGAAGTTTAATTGGTCTCAGTCCATTCATGATCATGTGACAAGTATGACAAATCTAGCAGCAAAGTTAAAGTTGATGGGAATGGATGTGAGTGGGGCATTCCTAGTACATTTTATCATCAACTCACTTTCTTCTGAGTTTGGACAGTTCCAGGTGAATTACAACACTATTAAAGAGAAATGAAATTTTTAAGAAATTAAGGCTATGTTGGTTCAGGAGGAAGGGAGGTTGAAAAAAATAAGAGATCACTCCATCCATTTGTTGACCTATGATAGAGTCGATAACAACATGACTAAATAAGGCAAGAAGGGTAAAAATAAAGGCAAGGCTCTTGTGGAAGTTAAAGAAAGTGGAGTCCATAAAGAAAAGAAGTGTTAATTTTGCAATAAAAGTGGTCACTTCAAAAAGGACTGTCGGAAAAGAAAGAGTTGGTTCGAAAAGAAAGGTAAATATTATGTTTCAATAAATTTCAAATCAAATCTTATTGAAGTGCCCGTGAATACTTGGTGGTTGGATTTTTGTGCAACTACTCATGTGTCACATATTATGCAGGGATTTCTTTCGATCCAAACCATAAACGGAACTGAAAAGTTTTTGTATATGGGAAACAGAATGAAGGCACGAATAGAAGGAATTGGGACGTATAGATTGATCTTGGACACTGGATGTTCTTTAGATCTAGAAAACTGTCTTTATGTTCCAATATGTGCTAGGAATTTAATTTCTGTTGGAAAGTTGGATGATGTAGGTTTTAACTTTAAGATTGGAGATGATGTATTTTCTTTATATAAACATGAGTACTATTATGGTTCTGGTACTTTAATAGATGATTTATATCGTTTCAATCTTGATGTTAATTTTGCTAAATCTCTATTTTATGTTGAACACATAACTGGTAGTAAACATAATGCAAATAATGAGAATTCTGCTTATTTGTGGTATCAAAGATTAGGTCATATATCCAAAGAAAGGATAATGAGGTTAACAAAAAGTGAAATATTACCTCAATTGGATTTTGATGATTGGGACATATGTTTGAATTGTATTAAGGGAAAGCAAACCAAATATATATCAAGAAATTCAACCACAAGAAGCAGTCAACCACTTGAAATTATACACATTAATATTTGTGGTCTTTTTGACACTCCATCTTGGAGCGGTGAAAAATATTTTATCACCTTTATTGATGCCTTCTCACGTTATTGTTATTTATATTTACTGTATGAAAAATCTCAAGCAGTGAATACCCTTGAGGTGTTCGTTGATGAGGTTGAAAGGCAGTGAGATAGAAAAGTAAAAGTTATAAGGTCCGATAGAGGTGGTGAATATTATGAAAAATATAATGAGAATGGACAATGTCCAAGTCCATTTGCAAAATTCCTTCAAAATTGAGGCATATGTGCATAGTATACTATGCCTGGTACACCGCAACAGAATGGTGTAGCTGAAAGGTGGAATCATACTCTTATGGATATGCTTAGAAGTATGTTAAGTTATAGTACTGTACCTTTTTCATTGTGGATGCATGTATTAAAGACTGTTGCATATCTGCTTAATAGAGTTTCTAGCAATACAGTTCCTAAGATTCCTTATGAACTGTGGATAGGAAGGAAACCTAGTTTGAGCCACCTCCATGTTTGGGGGTGCCTAGTAGAAATAAAAGGATATAATCCACATGAAAGAAAACTTAGAACAATTAGTGGTCATTTCATCGATTATCCTGAAAAGTCAAAAGGCTATAAATTTTATTGTCCTAACCACAATATGAGAATAATAGAATCTGGTAATGCTTGGTTCATTGAGAATGATCAATTTAGTGGGAGTGAGAAATCATGAAAAGTGGATATTAGAGAGGCTTATGGTGAATCCTCTTCACTTAATGTTTCTCATAAAGTTGTTGTTCCATTTGTTGTATCACAGTTACACAACACATCAAGACAACAAAATAATAATATCCAAAACCCACAAAATGAATATATAAATGATGAACCAACTAACAATGTGTAAGTCATAAATGAACAAATGATAGAAGAGACGTAAGAAATAGCATTAAGGAGGTCTGAAAGGCAAAGAAGACCAACTATTCCAAATGATTATATCATATATTCACTTGAACATGAATGTGACTTAAGCATTGATGAAGACCCAATCTCATTTATACAAGCCATTAAAAGTGACAATTCTGAAAAATGACTCAATGCTATGAAAGAAGAGTTAATTTCCATGGATAACAATAAAGTATGGGATCTAGTTGAATTGCCTAAAGGTTTAAAACGAGTTGGTTGTAAATGAGTCTTTAAGACCAAACGTGACTCAAAAGGCAACATCGAAAGGTATAAGCTAGACTTGTCGCCAAAGGATATACTCAAGAGGATGACATTGACTATAAAGAGACATTCTCTCCAGTTTCTAAGAATGACTCTTTGAGGATTATTTTGGTTTTGGTGACTCATTATGACTTAGAGCTTCATCAAATGGACGTAAAGATCATTTTTTTGAATGGTAACTTAGAAGAAAAAGTTTATATGGATCAACCTGAAGGTTTTATAACCACAGGAAAAGAAAATCTAGTGTGTAAATTAAAGAAGTCAATATACAGACTGAAACAAGCTTCCAGACAATGGTATCTTAAATTCAATAATATCATTACATCGTATGATTTTGTAGAAAACATCGTTGATCGATGTATCTATATGAAGATCAGTGGGAGTAAGTTTACTATTTTAGTTCTATATGTTGATGACATTCTTCTTGCTACCAATGATATCGCATTGTTACATGATGTAAAAAAATCTCTCTAAAAACTTTGAAATGAAAGATATGGGTAAGGTATCCTATGTGATAGGAATAAAAATATTCCGTGACAGATCACAATGATTGCTGCGATTGTCTCAGAAGAACTATATTAAATCTAAACTTCCACCATGGAGACTAAATTTGTGGCATGCTTTTGAGGCCACGGTTCACGCATTGTGGTTGCGAAACTTTACCTTGGGGTTCGGCATTATTGATAACATAGACAGGTCGCTAAGAATTTACTGTGATAATATCGTAGCTATGTTTTTCTCTAAAAATGACAAGTACTCAAAAGGTGCAAAACACATGGATTTGAAATACTTATCTGTCAAAGAAGAAGTACAGAAACAAAAGATAACAATGGAGCATATTAGAACTGATTTAATGATAGCGAATCCGTTAACTAAATGATTATCACCCAAAATGTTTATTGGTCATATAGAAAGGATGAGTATTATGGATAAGTCCTTGTTAATGTCATAGTAATATGAATACATAGGTATGAAAAGATACTCATATTATATGACACTTCTGAATTCAATTAAAGCTATATTTATGCTTATTTCCTGTTATATATATATATATATATATATATATATATATATATATATATATAGTATACTGATTTGATGTGATAATGATTTGATGTGATAACAGAATAGGTCTTTGAAAAGATATTAAAGATAATTATAACATTAATTACATATGTTGGGTTGTGTTGATTTTGTGATATATGAAAGGAATCATGTTGTTAAATGACTTGTGTCCGTCATGATTTGATCATATCAATTCAATTAAAGATGATGACTTGTCAATTTCAACATATAATGTGCAATTATAGTTATTATTGAATTTTTCAAATCGTCACATAGTCAAATGAGAGATTGTTGGATTATTTTCTATTATGGTCCATGTAAACGTATATATTTGATCTTAATATAAAAAGAGCCTAATACGATGATTGTTTGTTAAAAACGATATTAAAGTCAAAAAGGTTTATTCTATATTTAATCCCTCCTCTCTCACTTTTATCAAAGTATTTATCTAAAATGAATTGTCAAAAGAATAGTAATAGAAAATTAGTATTCTTTTGACAAGTCATTTTAGATAAATACTTTGATAAAAGTGAGAGAAGATGGATTAAATATAAAATAAAATCCCTTGATTTTAATTATCTTTTTGCCAAACTTTTATATTAAAGCCCGTTCGCCATTTCTTCCCCGGCGCCGATCTGCCCGTTTGGAAAATCGGCGTCGTCGTCCTGATTCATAAAGTTTGTCCTTCTTCTCGCCGGTTTGGGAATTCCTCACGTCCCTCCCTCTATTTGGAAAGCTCGCCGCCGCCTCTCGATTTGGAAAGAAACACCGGTGAAATCGGCCGGTGGCCAAGTAGTTCATCACCGTGTAGCTCCGATCTCCTGCCTCCTGCGACGCGAGACGCCGGCGATCTCGCTCATCTTATGCGAGAATCGCTGTCGAACGAGTAGAATCTGGGTGCCCTTCCTCGTGGATTTATCGTGTGCCTGTCGTCGGCCAGTCGCGAGCGCAGCTTTTCCTCTGCGCCAGCTACGCTGGAAAGACGGTGGATTCAGGGCCTTCTTATTCGTCCGATTGTGCAAGTAGTTTGCCTTTCTGACCTGTGCAAGCAGCAAGCGACGTCAGGCAGCCGCCTTTTCCCATATCCCGTTTTCGCGTGCCTATGTGAGTTGGCGATTAAAGCTGAAATGATTCGTTTGCCAGCAGAAAAATTGCACCTTTGCAGCTTCAATTGCTTGCTTGCTTGCAAACTTGCATAGTCACAAGATTGCTTGATTGTTTCGTAGGCAAGGCCAGTTTATCTATTTTCCCCTTTGCTCCAAATGTTGTGTCTAATCCTTTGTTTCCCTTGTCTGGGCAGTGGTTGTGGACTACATTTCTTGCTCAGACATTGGCAGCAGGTCGATTGTGACGATAGTCCTTCGCCAAGGTAGAATCCTCATTTGCAGTGATTGTTCGATCCTGTATGTGATCATGGCATGCTTACCTTATTTATCATATTGATTTTATTCATACATATCTGGAGTATCTTGGTTGGGTTGATGATATATGCTTAGAGTTACTATTCTTATCTGTTGATGCATGTTTAGAGTTGTTGTCCATATTAGATATAAAGTTCCTGTTATGAGTCTTGTGTTCAATTTTTGCTTAAAGAAATTTCTTTCGGTTTCTATTCAATGTTGCACATATCATAAGTAGTTATCTACTGCAGCCTGGGTGCATAACATGGATCTGGAGACAGAGAACCGTCTTGCTTCCTTATTATTGGAGGAGGCTAGGAGATTGTGTGCCGAAGCAGAAAAAGGTGTTCATGTTTACCTCCATATGCCCAGTGTTAGATGTCAGCTAAATTCACGTTTTCTAACTGCCGCTGTTCTTGGCGTACATACAACAAGGTTTGTTGCTCATCTGAATTCATCTAATATAGTCCGTATATTTCATTCTTACCTCATTCAATCTCTGTGATTTATTGCCCCTGTTCTTGCAAAACTTGCCCAAGGCAACAAAAAGCCCTAAAATTTAGAATGGATTTTGTAAATTGACTGACTCTGCTCATTTTTGGAAATTAGAGTTGTCTGATTCACGTGCCTTCTTCATGTGCTTATCTATGGAGAAGCATTATCGTATTCATGACTGCCTTAAATTACCCAAGTATAAACTTAACGTGAATGGTCTTGTAGATCCATGTCATTTGATTCTAAGATTTTCACAGAGAAGGATTAGAAGAATTAGATAACTATCTGGATAATTTTAAAGGTAAAGTAGTTTATCTATCAGAATATTTATTTATTATTTTGTTTCTTGAGATAAAATCGCAATCAAACTCATTATATGCATAGTCTTGCAAATCTTCTGAGCATCTGAAGACAATACCAGTGTAATCTTATTGCTTGGAAAACCATAATCAACTTGGAGATCCAGAACTAGGACAGACAAACTTTTGTCTAGCAAGAGGCTATGGTTTATTGCTATTGAAAGTGAAATTTGTTTGACCAAAACAATGTCAACCAGGATTTATAATGTATTACATCAAATGGACCAGTAAATCCTGCAACCAACATCGATATGGTTTCAAATCCATCCAAATCAATACAGTGATGAAATTGGTAACTGGGTCTGGGCTTCAGTCGTTCAATCACCCCAAATGACATTAATAGAGGAGAGGTTCAATTCTTTATTTAATCATTTAAGTGATACAAAATCAGTTTTTAAATTAATTCAGCTCATTGATTACTTTGTTCATTTTTCTTAATAGTAGAATGTCTATGGGCAAGCCTCACCTGACATTGGCGAAACAATCTAGAATTTTGTAGTTATTTTTTTTGAAAATCCTAGTGAAGCAGGTAAACTCTGATATGGGGTTTGTAATTTATGTTTCAATCTGATATTGATATTTGACAGAAATGGTTAAGACTGTAGTATCTGGTGACCCAATTTTCTACTGGTTTCACCTGTTAGATCTCCCACTTAGGTTAATTGCTTGGAAAATAAGAAATGTATCCATTTCATAGTCAATTGAGTTAATATTATGTAGAAATAACTTGAAATTTTTTTTTGTTATTGCTGAACCTAATATTTATATATAGTCACATACTTTTTCATATTCTACATTTTATTATTGTGTTTGGCTATAACTAAGCCAAAATGCACATGTAATAACTTCAATTGGGTTCATTAGGGTTTAAGATGAGCTTCATCGACAAGATTAAGGTTTTATTGATTTTATGCTCAAATTAGGTCCAATTTCAACTTCTACCTGGCGTTCATTTTCTAATTTGAACTTGCAATTATTAACAGATTGATTTTGGATTATTTAAATGGGATGGAAGTTGTGCTTGATCAGCTTTCATGTTTCCTCCATGTCCACATGAGATCTAGCCAGAGACAATGATCACATGACCAGATGATGAAAGTTGAAGGATGCAGTGAACGGATTGCCTAGGCAGATAACATACATTTGCTTAATTATGAGCAGAGGGAGATTTGATGAGGAGCAATGATGAATTGAGTTGATCAAAGGATGACAAAAAGAAGAAAAAAAGAAAGAGGGGGAGGAAAATTAAGAATAAAAAGACAGAATATTTGGTAGTTCACTGTCTCTTACTGGATGTCATTAGAGTTCGTGTCATTCCATACAGGCTCGAATTCACAACATATCCCTTCCAGTTCAAGGCACAAGGAGAGCATGGAAAGTCTCTCGTATCCGCCAAGCAAATCAGATCTAGACGATTTTTCAAATAGAGACGGTCTTAAAGATGATGAAGTCGCAGAGTTCCTTCATGCAAGGTCAGCATCACAAGAAAAACCGAAGGTAAAATTATATGCGTTCAATTCAGTAAGGGGAATATAGAGGTGAATTTAGATTCCTCTTTAACTTGAACTGGCTTGTATCATGAACACTAATCCTATTCAACCATCATTCATGGCGGTGTCATAGTCACAGAGGCCATACTTTTGTTCACCATTTTGATTATTTCTAGCTCACCATTTCAGAAACAATCGACTTCTCACACAAACTTACAAGACCACAGGCACAAATGCTTTATTTGGATTTCCTCTTACTATTTCGCTAAATCCTTATGCACAATGTATCCGAAGGACGACTTGAATGGCGACCACTCGACGAACTTCTCAGGCTTCCTTTTGCAGCATGCTCGGATGGCCTTTCCCTCAGGACTGGAAAAGTGATCGCAGATCATCTCGAGAAGGTCAAGCAGTTCCATGCATGAATCTTTTGCATAGTACTGCAAGATCTTCGGCAGCATGATCTTAGTTTCTTTTACGACACAAACGTTCGCCTGTATGAATTCGGCTTTCGCGATCTCCAGATCCTGGCGTATCCCCTTGGCAGTGTATGCTCGGAGCTGCAGGAAACAGCAGAGTTCATCCGAGTATTAGAAACCTGAATGTGATCGACAACTTCAGCAAATTAATTATGCCAAGACTCTTACAACAGGGTCCGAGGATGATCCTGAACAAAGCGCAAAATGAACAAGTGGCTCCGATCGGTCTAGCGAATACGGGTGTTTGTCTTTCACTGATGGTAGCTTTACTGAGAAGATTTTCGAAGAGTACTGTGTAGATACCATTAAAATGCAAAGTGTAAGCAAAATCTACACTGTCCAGATGTAGAATTAACTCGAAAAAAAGTAAGGACAGATTAAGATATACCAAAGCCGGTCGATGCAGTTGGCATCCAAGAATAGAACTTTGAATGATAAATGCATTTACAGAGTGCCCGCCGATATTGTAAGCTGCCTGAGATACATTTTTTTGAAAGAAATGTTGGCAGTTTATCGACTAGAATTCATAGTTACAAGAAAAGAATAACGCGCACCTTGAGTATCGCGCAAGTGCCTTTTATGTTATTCTCGCGAAGCCCGTATGCTAGAAGAGCCTGGAAAGTTCAAAATGAAGATTGGATTACAGTGAAAGAAATAATTCTGAAGCAATCTTAAATCTAGATAGTATGCATACATGCATCACTAATGCATTGTGGATGTTGATCCAAAATGCGAGCTGTTCTTCATGTGTCATCTTTCTGGGGTCTATAGTCTCGAGACGGCGAATCAGTGACCTAACAGAAATGGATCAAGAAACCAGTAGCATTGCAGTTTAATGTTGTTTGAGGTGAATGAATACCTGAAAATATTCAGCTTGTGTGAGGCATACTTAAATCTTTCACCATCGATTCGTACTTGTGGAATTTCTATCATATCACTATATGGATTCTTTTTATCTTTGTAAGATCCAGGTCGAGAGTTCCTTTCTGTAGTTTCACAACGGAATCCAGGACTCCAGCCATCACCTGGATCTCTTGTAGATAGTGTGCTCGTAGATGATACTGAAGGTGTCGGTGAATCCAACAGATCGATATTGTGAGGTGGTCGACTTGCAAGTTTACAATAAATAGCAGCAATGCATCTCAAGATTTCTTCAGAAAGTCTACAACAAATCTCAGGCACGCGATGAGTAACCGATGTACCAAGATGATCTGCGAGACTACGACGACTACAGATGTCACTTGCTGTATCCTGCAATGCAAAATCCAATTACAGACCATTTGAGATAAACTAATAGAAAGCATTGCGTTATTCACATTAAACCAGCACAAGATAGCATACATGAGATTGTTCTCCCCGACCGAAGTTGTAGCGGCCTTCCTCATTCTCGAGAGATTTAGTTCGGCACTCTTTGTCAAACAGAACATCTAGTTTGGCAACATCATTTGTTTCATATCCTTTCCAAAGTTCAGTTTCTTGTTCTATGCTTCTTGAATTGGAGTGTGTAACTGAGTTGCAGGCATTGTATGAGGAGGTAGGGGAACCGAAAAGATATTGATCAAAAGCTGCCCGATATAGCGAAAGTAGGTGCCTTTCCAATTGTATGACTTCCAGTTCAAGAGCAGAAATCTCTCTAACCAACTCAGAAGCAGACTACATATCAAACTTATTGCTCGTCAGTTGACAGTCTAGATTGAGTCATCCATAGCTTTAAAGCTTCTTTGAGTTACGGAAAAATCTAAACGAACCTTGCTAACTGAAGTATCATAAGAACCGATAGATGCAATGGACGATCGACTTGGTGCCGCCTCTTGAAAGCTAAACGATTTCGTATAATCGAGTTTTCTCTCAAAGTGTGTAGCCTGCATGATATTTACTTATCCTTGTCAATAAAGTAAGAAAGCTGGATTGACCATTGCATTACTTGTAGTATAGGCATAGGAATTTGATGTTGGACTTACAGGATTGCGATATGAAGGTTGAGGTGATAAATTGAACACATCTTCTCGTACTCCAGAAACACTGAAATTTGACACTGATTAGAGCGAGAATGCTTAACAAATTGGCCATTAGTGGAAGAAACAATTTAGAGGTTCCCAATTTAGAAAGACACTAGCAAACTAAAATGTTCTAAACAAAATTACAGAATACAAATCTTTCTGCATACTTCAGCATATACAGTGATGGTCTATGTAGAACAATAAATACATGCCAATCAACAACTTTCAAGCTAGAATTCCAATCAACAAATCGGTGATACAACTTGGAAGTACAGGATGATACGAAAGAATTTAGACTTGCAAAGGCCAAAGGTTAAATCTAAGATTCTATATGTTTTGTTCTAGTTCAACAAATTTGTTCCCTGTTTGCGGCCGGCCACAAACTTTCTCATATTGCCACCAGCATCCTAGAAACTTTTTCCAGGTAGTGATAACCGAAAAAGTATCGAAAAGAGACTGATCCTTTAAGAATGAGTTGTGTGTTAGCATCAGCTCAAAATTCCTTAGAGGTCTTCCCCTTTGCAACATCAAAAACTCTCATATGTTGCTTAAAAAAGATGAAGAAAAACCCTCACAAGATAATTCATCCCTAATCAAACTTTTTCCTCATGGAATTTTGCACCAAAAAGTAAAACAGATGCATGTTTTTCTCTGTGAGAACACAAGAAACCAAAATCCACAATTCCACTATTTCAAAAACAAATGAAGAACTCTTCGAACAACAATTACCCACGACAATGCCTCTCCCTGGTAGAACAAGCCGAAAATCGACTTCTGATGCGAGGTGTCTCCATTTAGTCTCTGACAAATTCTGTCGATCACTCGGTGCTCATGTGCCAAAAGTTATACAATCCTGAATGATACAAGTAAACACCGGTATTTCACATGTACAAGGACATGCAGGAAAAGAAAGAGAAAGCAACAGAAACTGAAATCCATAGGTTAAAGGTGCCTGTCCATGTAAATCTTGGAACGGAGCACCTGAATCTACAGAGGAAGAGTAAACCAAAGACCCTGCTTCAAAGCTTTCTCAGAGAAATGGAGGAGAAGGAAACAAAGAGCATGAGACTGGAAGATGCCACCACTGTAGACAGCGACGGATTCATAGATACTTTTAGCAGCCTTCCAGACGACTACAGCATTAAGAAAATGAGAAGTGCGCAATAAATATGTGGATTCGAGGGGGGAGGGCTCTGTCACAACAACAGCATCACTTTCAATGGCTTCCTTTAGGTGAAGACATAACAAGTTTTGCCGGGGACGCCATGGTTTACTTTAGAGGAGTAGATGAAGCAATAAAGATTTGGAAGGACAGAGCTTAATTTTAATCTGCAACTGCATCTACTCCTCCAAACAGCAACAACTAAATCTTGGAATATTCAGAGAAAGATCAAATTTTGACAACTTAATGTTTTATATCTACTTAACTTTGGTAGTTTAGTGACTAATCTATGGAGATAGTAACAGAGATTTACTTAGTAGTCACCATCAGTGATGCTAAAGGAAATTAAAACTTGTGTTTTGGGGGATAAAATCTATAAACAACAGCTGTCTGTATCTGTTCTCGATGTCTTCTTCTGGAAAAAAAAAATGCTGGACATGGACACAAAACTAATCCAACCAAAAAGCCAAAAAAGAGAGAGAGGTTGTTGATCTGATTCGAATTCGACAACTACATGCTCTCACCGACACATTTTAATTTTTGCCTGTTTACCAAATCAACATCATTAACTATAACTAATACAGAAATCCATCTTGAGGTATTTCCCTATCAAAGATTATTATGTTGCAGCAGCATTTAGAATGATACATTATGCATACAAGTAAAGTCATCTGCGTCTGCCTCACTCTTCGCATTTATTAATGCTCTTGGAGTTGCCGTATCATCGCTTGGTGTATTTATTGTGAAGCTCTGCCTTGCCTTGTTTACTTATGTGGCGGTGATCATTAACAGGGCAATGGGCCTCACGGATAGCTGCAGATAGTAGGATGATCATTTTCTCTGAGTTTGATGGGCATCCGATATCTTGATTCAATTATTGTGTTCAAAGATATTTATATATTTTTATAATAATATAATATTATTTATTTTGGGATTAAATCTTTATAATTTTACTCTCGGCTCTTATATTCATGATATTTCTTAAATTTTTTTAATATGAGATTTTAATTAAATCCAAATAAAATAAATTGACGGGATGATAATTAAGAACGAACATAATTACCTTTACCTAACTCAAATGAAGAACGCAGTCGTCCCCTCAGATGAATCTAGTGGTTAGCGCATGAGGTGTTATCACAATGAGGTCTGGGTTCAAATCTCGGTAAAGTCGAGGTAAATACCTTATGTATTAGTCATTATTCCAAAAGCTAGTAGCCGTCCATGATTTACCTCCTCCGTGTTGATCCTGGGATAAATTGGTGGAGATGCTAAGGGTGAATGTATTCACCTTTTACCACAAATGAAGAATGCTTTATCCATTCAAATGAAAGAGAGTTTAGGGGATTAATACTCATCATGCATTCTACTTTTATTTATATATATATATGCTTGAATTATTTATAATATTCATAATCATACATTCTCTATAATAGGATAGGATGGAGAAATATTATTAGAAAAAATATTTAATTTTTTTTATGAATATAGTCGTACAGATGGATATCTAATACTCAATCTCAATCGTTATGAAAATGAATGAAATAGAATTTTATCAGAATCCGACTCATTATTGTTTCTATCAAATGGTTCATACAATGATATTATTACAGATAAATATAAGATTGATTTTTAACAGGTGCGTAAGCTACACTAATTATCTCATCCTTGTATGGACTATTATTGCTAGGTAAAACTCTTCATGGACTAATGTAAATGGTTCAAGCAATGATATTGTTATAGATAAATTTATAGTCAATTATCAATTAGTAGCTTCACGGGTTATCTCACCTTTGGTATATACAGTGGAGGATCGACCGGGGGCTGAGGGAGGCTTTAGCCCCTCTAGCTTGGCTGTCGCCCATTGGATGTCGCCGGATGGTAGGAAATTTTCTGGGCAGACGTAGGAGGATGAGGAGACTTTTGCCTCCCCCACGCCACCCACCGCACTTGTCGCTTGCTGCTGCTTGCAAGTGCCGACGTGGTGCACTGGTGGTGTGTTGCAGCGCCGGTGCGGGTGCGCTTGTGCTGGAGAAGGAGCAAAGGACTTGTTTGTATCTTTTTTTCTTTTCTTTAACATTTTAATTAAACATTGTGTCAAGTGGAGACCCAACTGCCCAAGTCAAACAAATCAAATAATAATAAAACTAAACTAAAACATTAAATACGGGCAGACAAACTGATAGATACAAATACAATGCCTCTTTGTTTTCCTTGGCCTTCGCTGCTTCGCAGAAATAGAATGGTGAAATCCTAACCTCTCCAACTCCAACTCTCTGAGGCTCAAGAGTGACAGAGTCTAGAGTCTAGAGTCTAGAGTCTAGCCACCAAACCTCCAACCAAGTCTCCAAGTGCAATGGTTGGTGGAGTCGTGCTCTCGTTCACAAATAGCTAGGCGACAAGCGACACAACAAGACTCGAGAGTCTAGTCTAGTAGTCTCCATTCTCCAACCGAGCCTCCAAAGCTCCAAGCTCCAACACCATTTGGATAAGATCACCATAACTCCATAAGATTAGAACTTAGATTTGTTTTGTTTTATTTTTTTTATTATTTTATTTTTTTGGAAATGTACATAATACATTTGTAGTTGTAATTTAGTTTTTCATTAGATTGATAGTTTTTCATTATTATTTGATTTTTTTTTTAAATGTACACAATTACATTTGTAGTTTAGTTTTCCATTAAATTGTTAGTGGTAATTTATTAAAATTTTAGTTCAACGTATATTTTTCCGTTACATTTATAGTTTTCCATTACATAATTTATTTTTAATTATTTATTTGTGTAGGATATGAAGATATTTTTTAAATGAACTCATAGTTCTGCTCCGGCTCCTCTAATAAGTCGAATGTTATTGGACAAGTGGAAAATCAATCCCGTGTAGAATTAAATTTGGATGATATTGTTAGTGATCCAAGATTACTAAAACCAATTAAAGAATTTGATATTGCTATTCAAGATCAAGCTCAAAGAGAGTATGCCACTACAAAAAAAATAGGTCTTTAGGTGCGGTTTTAACAAACTATAGAAGTGGTTTTCAACCGATCCTAAAGCTTTTGAATCGGTTACTTGATCGATCCAACAGCTTGCGCTCCTAGCATCAATGGCATTGGTTATAGCAACCGGTGGTGAAAACAGAACAACCGCTTCTGATGTCTCTATAGAAGCGGTTATTAACCGCCTTAATAGGTTATAATACCAGCGGTCCTTAACCTATCCAAATGTGGTTTGATGCGGCTGCTAACCGCACTTGTTAACTACTACAAATGCGATTAATGACCATTTCTATTGGTATGTAGTAGAAGCGGTTATTAAACCGATTCTGAAGTTAAATAGTGTAGTGGTTTGTAACCGCTCCAAAAGTAATTCAGCAGCAGTTTGTAACCACTCCTGCGTACCATGGTTAGGAGCGGTTATTAAGCCGCTTCTAAATTTATTTACCTGGATCGGTTATTTACCGTTTCTAATAAGTGTATTAGCAACAGTTTAAAACCAGCCCTATTTCAAATGATGGACCCCAATGAAGCTCCTATAATCATTCCATGTTTCAAATATTTATTTACAAAATCTTTTGAATTCCTAATTTTTAATAATCAATACAAAACATTCAACAAAAAAATTTAAAATACTAATAGATTAACCAACAAAACATTCATATTAAATCTTTCAATTCACAAAACCAATAAGAAATTCATTTATAAAAATTTGCATACCCAAAACACCACCATATCAGCAACAAGTACGAACTTCTTTTACAAAAATCTACATACCCCAAAACACCACCATATCAGTAACAAGTACAAAATTCTTTTACAAAAATGTGCAACCCCAAAACAACATAACACAATAGCACTAACAAGTGGCAACATAGTCCCCAGGGCGTAGCACAGATGGGGAGTGCATGGTTCTGTGGCTGAAAGGTCCAGGGTGTCACTGCCTGGGGTTAACGTCTTCGCCATACACTTTCCACCTGTGTACCTGCATTTACCTCCCTCCATATCCGTGGGACCGGCTCTAGGGGGGCCGCTGATGTGGCGGTTCCACACTAACAAGTGGCAACATAATTTAAAGAAAGTTTTCTCTAAAAAGTTTATCTAATTATTAGATGGATCTGTTGGTGGTGGAGGTGTAGGATCATTTCCTTTTGCATTTGGTGGAGCATCTATATTTCGTTGCATAATCTCTGCCATTATAGCCGCCATCTATTAAAAAAAGATATTAGTTAAAATGATGCATGTATTTATATATTTTTGAATTGTTAAATTGTTAGTAATAAATATTAAATATTTTTATTACCTGTGCCGGTAACAATTCTGGGCCACGAGATCCCCCAACAGCTCCGGATATCATACTCTGCATAATATGTGTAAAATTTTGAAGTTGTTGGTCATGCATTTGCCTTATCATTTGCTCTGTTTCTATCCGCCTCTGTACTTCCCGTTCCTCCATTTCTTTTATTTTTTCTTGCATTTCCTTGAATTCAGCTGTCATATTTGAATTAGAGTGATAACTTGGTGTATAAATTGTGCGCTTACACAGCTCAGGGAAAACTTGGCTAGGAAGTGCACCAGCACCTAAACATCGAACTCGGTCAGAATGTTCGGGTCCAAAAACATCACTACACAAAAAAAATACTTAATATCGCATAATTGTAATAACTTTAACTACCATAAATAAATAAAAAAATGTTAAGAAATTATAACCGAAATGCGTCCTCATGCACTTCTGTAGGTTGAGTTCCCTCAGGCTTGTCTTGAAGTCGACGCCGCACAGCTTCATCTAGTAAAGCCTATCAAAAAAATATTTGATAAAATGCGAAGAATTTGTCTTGAAGTCAGGCTTGAGAATTTATTTTCATTTTTTTTCAGATAAGATAATACAATTTCACCTACAATCACTAATAACTGAAAAGCTTGAGATAAAAATAAAAATACAAAATTTGGTGCATGTATCTAGGTACAAAAGATCAATTCATGGTAACTAATAAAACAATAAATCTCATAATCTTTACTCTTCAAATCATCAAAATACATTAATTCAAGATTCAACTACAGTTATTATTCTTGGTCAAGAGATACAATAAATTGATAAATAAAAAATTTACTTTCTAGTCCTAATTAAAAGAAGCCATAATAAAATATTCATAGATTATTTTCATTTCGTATAATTATAAATTGGCAAGTGTTATTTGAGTTCGTAAGGATTAAATTTATTTTTACTTACATTAATTGACATTCTTATTTTAAATTTTAACTAGATAAGTATTCAATTTGATCTTTACCTAGTATCAATTAAGATCCATTAAGGCTGAATAGGTCAACTTATAATTTCACTAGTGTTTCTATTACATTTATTTTGTCTAAGAAAAAAAAACTCACATGAAATCAGATACAACAAAGTAATATACTAATATATAATATAAACGAAATGATCCTTGCGCTTACAATTTTCTTCGATGTAAAGAGGAAGAAGAAACTCTGGATTCTTGGGTCTCTCGGCGTCGCTGCTACTTGTAGCGATTTCAACTCACAGCTGTGAAGAGAGGAGTTGCATATTAAAAAAAAAAAATACAGATAAGTACGCTAAGCCTTATCTTCCAGAACCCTAAACCTTAGGATTCCAACCTTGTTGTTTATTCAAATAAGTGCACAGAAGGCACAAACGCAAAAGGATATTCATCAAATTAAAAGGAACATTCAAAAACCAAAGAATGGAGAGTGATAATTGCAAGGAATGACTATACCTTGTTCGAACGAAGGATTAACGGAGATTTAGAGCTTCTCGGTGTGAGTAGAGGAAGAAGAAGGGTTTTTCGGCGGGAATAGAGGAGAGGAAAGGTCGCGTGAGATGGGTTGTGCGTTAAGGAGGTTTGGGAAAAGAAACCTAAGGAGAATAAAAATAAAAAAAGAAAGAAATAAAATGATATAAAGAAAATTTCAAAAAAATATTAAGTACGCCTGGATTAAAATAAAACAAACAGATTATAAACTAATTTTAATTATTGATTAACAATTAAATAATTAAGATTGGTCATGCGTTGTTTAAAAGTTTAATTATATTATAATAATTATCAACTAAATTTTTTATTTTGTTCGACAAACAAAATTAAATATTACCATATAAATTTAAAGGTAAAAAATTACACATTATTGGCCAAATCAAATTTTAGTTAGTAAACAAATTAAATATTACATACCAGATCGAATTTTGATAGGTAAAAAAATTACACATTACCTACCATATTAAACTTGCGTCAGTAATAAATTAAAATTGTCTGCCAAATAAATTTTTGTCGATAATTAAAATTATTTATTAGCCAAAGTACAATTTAGCTGGTAAATCTTTTATTGACCAACCAAATTCAATTTAGACAGAGTAAACACAACTTTTCCCATAGTCAAGATTGCATAGACAGGATGCAATCGACCCACAAAATAAATATTTAAGGGTTTTTCTGACATAATTTTTGCCGCAGTTACATACCGCTACTAATTAAATGTTCTCATTACAGCTGTAGGAGTGGTTATAGAAACCGATTCTAAAATATGCCTTTTGCCGCGGTCACAAACCACTTCTAATATTGATATCATGTAGCGACCACATTTGGCAGCTGCAAATTATATAATTTAGAGTCGGTTATGTGAACCGCTGCAAATCAAGATATATAGCAACGGTTTCTATAAAACCGATTCAAGCTATAAGAGCGGTCATTTGACCGGTTCTAAAAAACCGATGCTGAAACCTCCATTTTTTTGTAGTGTGCGCTCCGAAGGTCTTGTCAACCAAATGGTCATGTGTATCCGAAAATAACTTTTGGTAATCAAGAAAGGAGTTTTCATGAAACTTAATATAAAAAATATACATGGCTAGAGTATAACATATCAAAAGATGCTGCATTTTATTTTTGATGTTATCTTTTCAAACCATTAAATAAAGAAAATGTAGATAATGCCTTTATAAAAGATGGATACAACAATTGGAAAGGAGCATTAGAAAGATTCAATCGTCATATGGGGACTATGAATAGTTGTCACAATAAAACTATAATACATTTGAGTTTTTTCAAGATCGAAGACATAGTGTGGGAAATATTTTATGAGTACATAGTCGTGATATACAAATTGATTATCGCACCCATTTAACAACAATATTGGATGTGACACGCTTTCTATTGAAGCAAGGGTTGTCTTTTCGAGGACACGATGAGTCAACTAGTTCTTCAAATAGAGATAATTTTCTTAAGTTGCTTGAATGGTATAATCAACGAAATGAAGAGGTTTCCAAAGTTATAAAACAAAGTGCTCTTGCAAACAATCAATTGACTTCCCCAAAAATTTAAAAGGATTTAACACATGCTTGTATCTCAGAGATTACAGTTACTATAATCAATAATATTGGAGATAAATTCTTTTCTTTAATGGTTGATGAGGCTTGGGACAATTCAATGAAGGAGCATTGAGAGTTGTTTTGAGGTATGTGTGATTAAACGACTTATTGCAGTTGTGTATATGCTTGACACTAGTTCTCATTCTTTGAAAACAACTATTGATGCTTTATTTGTGCAACATGGTTTATCATTATCTAGATTGAGAGGTCAACGATATGATGAGGCTTCAAATATGAGTGGTGAGTTGAATGGATTGAAATCTTTGATGCTACAAGAAAATCCATTTGCAATGTATGTTTATTGTTTTTCTCACTAGCTCCAATTAGTTTTTGTTGCTGTTGCCCATGATAATTTTACCATGAGTGAATTTTTTTGGGTATGTCACCATGATTGTGAATATATCCGAAGCATCTTGTAAGATAGAAGCTTCATGCACCGGGCTGCCCTTTATCTTTTAAGACAGAATATCAACTTAGAATGATTCAACTTGATAAGATAATTGTTGAATTGGAAAGTGGAGAAATCACTATTGGAAAAGGAAAAAAAAAATCAAGAAACTAGTTTAACACTGCTTAGCATTACTTCATCTATGCTCTATGTGATATTAAGTGATAGAAGTGTTAGGAAGTGTACATGATGACGCCTCTTATTCTGCGAATAATGGCGCTGTCGTAGGTTTAATTGAGAAGATGGAGAGTTATCAATTTATTTTTGTGTTACATTTGATGAAGTATATATTGTGAATTACAAATGAGTTATCACTTTCCCTACAACAATTGGATCAAAATATTGTTTAAGTCATATCTTTGATTAGAAGTGTGAAATGTCAACTACAAGACTTCAGAGAAGATGGATGACAGATAATTTTAGAACAAGTTAACACATTTTGTAAATTAAATATGATTTCATTACTTGATATGGAGGACAATATGTTAACTCGTGGTCATGGTAGGCACAGAGGGCAACTCATCACCAATTTTCATCATTATTGTGCGAAGATTTTTTGTCAGGTATTAATTCTAAAAATCTATTTTTTGTCCAGTATTATTTCTAAAAAAAATATTTTTTTATTAAAGAGATTTATTGATTATTAATGTTATCATGGTTGTAAATTTGAAGGTAGGTTATTAATTTAATTATACAAAAGATAAATAATCATTTTTCAGAAGTCAGTACATAATTGCTTGGTTGCATATCATGTCTTCATCCAAGAAATTATTTCTCTCAATTTGATGTTCGCAAACTCATCCATCTTGCTGATTTTTATCCCAAGAACTTTTTTGGTACTGATTATTTATTTTTGGAACAATAACTTATGAGTTACTTTTATAATTTGCGAGATGATCCTCACTTTTCTTCAATTGACAACTTAAGAATTCTTACTCAAAAATTGGTTGAAATTGAAAAATATTTGATTTTCCCATTGATTTATCATATAATAGAGTTGACATTAGTTTTATCAGTTGCAACTGCATCTATTGAACGAGTTTTTTCTACAATAAAGACTATGAAGATTGATTTACATAACAAAATGGGAGATTAATGGATGAATGACAGTCTTTATCTATAATTGAAAATGAGTAAATATTATAATATTTTCAATAAATGCAGTCTTTTAGATTCCAATTGTCTTCTCTTGTACAGATTGATCGGCCATCGTTGACTTTTGTGCTAACCCCGAAATGAAGTTCACCTATGGAAGAAAGATAAACTTTTATAACCTTTGAGATATCAAACCTAAAAATTTAATAAGAAAAACATGACAGGATGATTACCTTCTGTTTTTTTTTTTGTTTTACCAATAGAAATATTGGAATTATTATGATCTTGATAGTGATTAACCTAATTTTTTTTTTAAATACTTCATCAGTTATTTTTAATTTATTAATACTTCTTAAGAAAATACAATTTATCACTCAAAACAAAAGCCGTTGTTAATATAGAATTTTTATTTATTAAATATTTTTATTTAACCGTAAAGAAAAAATATATGTACAATTCATTTTTTTTTTTCTTATTCCGTTGTATGTGTGCAATTCATTTTTTTTTCTTCTGATTCCGTTGTATGCTATTATTATTATTAGATGAAGCCACGTCATTTATTTGTCTGCATTTAATAAGGAGGCCGATTAGGAATGACAATTTTCCCCGTGGGTTTGGAGCCCCGTGGGGAAAACCTGAAATGGAGATGAGGATCCCCGATTTTTCGGGGATGGGGCGGGTTTGGGGCGGGTATGGGAATACTATCCCCATCCCCGAACCCGCCCCGAATATTATTATTATTAATATTAATAAATAATAATATGATTTTTTTAAAAAATATTAATAATAGTGTTAATATTAATATTAAATTTTTTGAAAATATTATTAATAATAATATTATTGATATTGATAGTAATATTAATATTATCATTAATAATTATTATTAAATAATAATAATATAAATTAAATTTAGAAATGGGGCGGGGATGGGGAATCCCCGAACCCGTGGGTTCGGGTTCGGGGAATCCCTGAATCTGAAAAAATGAGAACGGGACGGGGATGGGAATGGCAAATCCGCCCCCGCCCCGCCCCATTGCCATCTCTAAGGCCGATGGTATCATATGAGATGAGCGTTGTAATCTTTCGCCACGTATAATTAACAAAGCAACTCAACTCCATGGATGGAGTAATACTCGGTACGTTTAGTTTAGGTTCTTTTGATAATTTTGATTATTTA
This sequence comes from Zingiber officinale, assembly GCF_018446385.1. Lineage (NCBI taxonomy): Eukaryota > Viridiplantae > Streptophyta > Magnoliopsida > Zingiberales > Zingiberaceae > Zingiber > Zingiber officinale. The sequence continues at coordinate 133,851,737 of NC_055991.1, read as the reverse complement.
TTTAAAATTATAAAATTTTATTTGATTTAAATAATGGATGATTTATAAGTAATATTACATGTCCGATATATCAAAAGAGACATGCAATCCGGAATCGAAAAACTTTAGAAAAGGGTGATTTATGCGTTTTCTATTTTCATTTTCTAAAAAATACATGTTTCTAAAAAATGATGTTTGGTTTGTATTTTTCATATCCATTTTCTTAAAAAATAGATAGTATTTTCTAGAAAAATAGAAAATGTCCAAAAGTTATTTTCTATTTTCTAGAAAACACGTGTTTTCTAGAAAATGAAAATAAAAAACATGCAAATCAAACACACACTAAGGTTTTTTTTTATTCCGGGATAAACAAAATTTTTTATCCAAAATACCTTCGAATAAAATAAAAATATGATAAAAAAAGAAAAATATAAAGGAAAAAAAATATAAAATATAAAATATAAAAATAAAATAAAAAACTTAAAAAAATGTAAAAAAACATAAAAAAGATTTTTTTTAAAATTAAAAAAATAGAGAAAAGGTAAAAAAAATTTAAAAATAAAAAAAAAGGAAAAAACATAAAAAAATAGGAAAAAAATTATAAAAACATAAAAAATAATAAAAACGTAAAAAAAATAAAATATATAAAAAATAAAAAACATTAAAAAAACATTAAAAAAATTAAAAAAAATAAAAAATAAAAAATTTAAAAAAATTTTAAAAAAATGAAAAGAAATAGAAAATACATAAAAATAAAGAAAAATGTGAAAAAGGAAAAATAAAAAAAAAACGTCAAGTTTAAAAAATATATATGGTTGATTTTATGAGTAAAGATAATATATTAAAATATTAAATTAAATTATACATTAAAATTTTTAAATAAATAAAATTTTATTATATTATTTAAGTTGAATCAAATAATATTTAATTAATATGATAATTTGAACCAAATACGTTAACTTTGGCCATAATAGCAGACCATTGACTGTGATTCGACCTTTTTCCTGGACCAATCAGCCGGCTTGATTGAACCGCCGCCGTACTGAATCGCTTCCCTCTTCGGGATTAACGGGGGCCATTACTAATTTCGGCCCACTAGATCAGTCAACTGTCGGCCCAGTTAAAGCCCATTTAGAAGGTATGCATTTAAAGGAAGTGCAAGCCTCCGAGGACCACATTCCGACTTGGAGAACGACGACGGCCGCTCTCCATCGAAGAAACCCTTCCCGGCCGCGATGGGCGACGCCCCCACCAAGACCCGCCGCGCCCGCCTCTGCATCATCGGAAGTGGCCCTGCCGCCCACACCGCGGCCATCTACGCCGCGCGGGCCGAGCTGAAGCCCGTCCTCTTCGAGGGCTGGATGGCCAACGACATCGCGGCCGGAGGCCAGCTCACCACCACTACGGATGTCGAGAACTTCCCTGGGTTCCCCCAGGGCGTCATGGGCTATGAGCTCATGGATCGCTGCCGCGAGCAGTCCCTCCGCTTCGGCACCGAGATCCTCACAGAGACCATCACATCCGTGGACTTCTCCGTGCGCCCTTTCCTCGTTCTGTCGTCCTCCACTGCCGTGGAGGCCGACGCTGTCGTCGTCGCCACGGGCGCGGTCGCGCGCCGCCTTCACTTCCCGGGGTCGGAGGAGTACTGGAATCGGGGGATCTCTGCCTGCGCTGTCTGTGATGGGGCGGCGCCTATCTTCCGGAACCGCCCCATTGCGGTGATCGGCGGGGGCGACTCTGCCATGGAGGAGGCTAACTTCTTGACCAAGTACGGATCCATGGTCTACATCATTCATCGCCGGGACGCGTTCCGGGCGTCCAAAATCATGCAGGCTAGGGCTCTGGGAAACCCTAAAATCAAGGTTGTTTGGAACTCGGAGGTAGTGGAGGCCTACGGGGAAGCTCAGGGACCCCTCGCCGGCGTGAAAGTGAAGAACGTAGTAACTGGGCAAGTCTCCGATGTCAATGTGTCGGGCCTCTTCTTCGCCATCGGGCATGAGCCTGCCACAAAATTCCTTGGCGGACAGCTTGAGCTGGATTCTGATGGATATGTCGCCACCAAGCCTGGAACAACGCTCACCAGTGTGAAAGGTGTCTTTGCTGCAGGAGACATACAGGACAAAAAGTATCGTCAGGCCATCACCGCTGCAGGATCAGGTGATTGAATTTGTGATTTTAATGTTGTTTACTTTTCTTTCGCTAAAAGATGACAAATATTGCTGAGTTAACGCATAAGATTTCCTATAGTGAGGTTATGATTGGGTATATGCTTTACTAATTCTGGAGCTGATCGAGCTTGAAATACATAATGATTATAACTGTCTTCCTTATTGTTGTAACGCTCTGTTTATGATTCATTTCATTTTTGTTCTATACAAGATTAAGCCACGGATGAAATGTGTATATTGTGTAAAAGATATTTTAGGAGTAAACACCCTGTAGTAGTTATCACTTTCTTAAGGCAAGTATGCCCATGTGCATTAGGATATAACAAAGCCTTAAAATGCTTTCTCAAGACACACAATTCGGAACTATTTGAACTCAATATTGAAACCATCTATTTGTGAAAGCTGAAGAGTCCCTTTGAGCAAACATCATGGATAATTGGCATATGTGTCTAAAAATCTCATTCATTTGATAGACAGCTAATTTTTGGTATCCAAAAGCCTAATATACACATCTATTATCCAAAATCCAATATGTTTCCAAAACTCAATATTGATTTAATAGACAACTAGTTTTTGGATAAAATCTTGCTGAATCTTTGCCATAATTGTGAGATGCTAATGTAGACACATGGGTTCTGTTGCTATATGCACAAAAGAGGCAAGCACAACCCTTAGTCCCATATTGCTGCCTGAAGGGAGATAGGTTCTTCTATGTGGGCGTGTACCTTAATTAAAAGGGCTAAATTTTACTTGAGGCCAGTCTGGGCAACCTAGTAAGCAGTAAAGAAAGAATATAAATGCCTCTCGAGAACCCAAAAATGGAACATTGAAGAATATCTATTAAAGATCCAGGTCAAATGCTAGTGCTGCAGATGTTTGGTACCATATTACCTGCATTTAAAATTCTAGCATAGTTTTTAATAGGAACATTATCTCAGACACATTTCTATACAGGCCACTGTGAAACAGTATTAAGCACCTAATATATTCCAGCATCCTTTGTTGAAGTTCATCACTTAGTCCTGGTAGAAAATGTTTGTTATGCTCAATGTCTTTTATGGTTGTGTACCATGCACAACTAAAAATTTGAAGTTTCAAAATGACCCAGTGGATTATGCATAATCTCACCAGCCAACCATTCCTATGATAATTTAATTAATCCCCTGGTTTGATGAAATACCAAACATGATATTTAGATTCAATGTTAGAGTTATAATCCACTTCTACAGAGAGACCTGGCTTGTCAAGCTCGACTGATTCCTGCTCAGAAAACCTTCCTGAGGTGATCAGAGGGTGAGGCTGCGTTGGAGATTTTTTGAGACAATCAACTTTTTCATTTTGCAGACATCTTAGGAACGCAATTCTTTTTTGGGAGAGCTTTGTTTTCAGCACATGAAGATATTGTATTGGAGAACTTTACAAGCAAAGTAGCTAGTCCAAATGCACTTATTTTTTAGGATGTTTCTTAAGATTCATTCAAACAAATATTTAGCTCATTTAGATCTGTGTGTGTATTTAGACCACTATGCAAACTTGCACAAAATTCAGTACTGCTCTGTGATGAAGCAAGCAGAACAATTCAATGACTTACTGGTGCCACCCATGACAAAACATAAAATTAGGAATGAATGACAGGTGCTTTTACACCTGTAATTCAATGACTTTCTAAATTTTTTGTAAAAGCACCTGTAATTGTGTAAATACCTACCCATTCTCAATTCTGAAGAGCCTTAGTCATATGTCATATCCTAAGCGTGGGACCTGATCATGGAGAAATCAGATGTCTGGGAGGACTTGTTTCCATGCTAGATTGCCATCACAATGGAAGTAAGGATGACTACCAATCAATGACCAACCAAAGGGAACCTCTAGGTTTGCTTGCCCATAGCAATTTCAGATTCTGAACCAGACACCATAAATTGATAATCTTGTCATTAGTGAATATAGACCTCATGATATCATGAACAACAGGTTGCATCACTTTTAAGTTTTAACACCAGAGACACTAGAGGTAAGAGCAGCAGATTGCATGGTGCTCGCATGTACCAAAGCAGGTGGAGCATATAGGAATATGTGTGAATCTATAGGTATGGTCAGATAAAGATATATGAATTTAAACCCATACTAGTCGCAAAATCCATAATAGCCAGCGAAACTTTAGATTTGAGATGACTATGGCAGGCACCATGTTCTCATCCATTGACCATTATACAGCCAAATACTCTAGCACACAATGGAAAATATTTCCCTCAAAAGGCAAATTCTCAACGGACTCCATGGCTCTTTTTAAAATACTGTTTTATCAGTTTTATCCATTGTGATTTGTGAAATTTGAACTACACCTTTTTTTGTCAAGATTTTGTTTCAGACATTCTATTCTTGATTACTATAGCTAGTAGATTCGCTAGTCTTTAAAAGATTTACATCCGTGTCAAGTTTTTAGGTTTTCCAATAAATTCTCATAGATGTGACACATCCATAGAAATGAATCAACCACACTTCCAATTTTCTTCCAAAATAACTGTCATTTTGATAATGGTAGAACTACCCATATTCATCATACTGTAACTCCACCAAAAAGACAAAGAAGGTAATCATTTTGATAATGAACCATAAGCTTTCCTTTAACCTTTTGTTTGCACTATCCAACAACTGAATATCGTCACCTTCTTAGCTTTTTTGCTTGCTTTATGCAAAAGGTGGGACACAGTGGCCCACCAATGTTTAGTCTATACAGAGTTAAATGCCCTGATATTTTGTTTTCTTCATGAGTTCATTTTTCTATTTTATTCTGCTTAAACCATTACAGCCATTTTAGCTTATAAGAAACTTTTCCCTGATGCTTATAAGATCTGATACATTGCCATCCATCGTATTCTGCAGGTTGCATGGCTGCTTTAGATGCAGAGCATTACCTGCAAGAGATTGGTGCTCAGGAGGGAAAGACTGATTGACTATCCTTGGATATCACCAAGGGCGCCCCAAAGGCTTCGTCTTTGCTGGTGAACTCGAATCTTTGAAGTGCAAGATGGCTGGATTGGTTTATCAAGCTATTATGCTTCTTGTTATAGAATATGAACCTTTTTTATGTTGCCACCTATAATTTGATTGCAGGTTTTCAGCGGCTCCATGCTTGGACTGAATAATATCTTGTTTGTGATTCGTTCCCAGTATGATTTTGGGGTATCTATCTGTTTCCCTGAATGATTACTAGTGTGCTTATTCTATCAGAAGCAACTGTGCCATCAACAATCACTCTGGTATTGTAAGTTGAGTTTAAATTGACAAAGATCTCAATTATTATTGTTATTTTCATGTACTTCTCACTTAATTAGTTTACATTAACTTTTGTCTCACACGTTTGGACTTATTCTTAGTAAATGTAGCATTGTGTAGAATCATGTCAAATTAATCTATTCTTATTTGTGTCATTGTATGGAGATGAAATTTCTATTATGTTTGTGGACAAGTAAATCTAAATCTGGAAATCTATAATTTGAAACAACGAATTTTGACAAGCAGTGCTGAACAGAAAGGAAATCAAATGAGTACCCCAATTCTCTATGAATATACAATAATAAATATACCAGTTAGATTGCTTGCTTGTTCCAACTAGCAACTCTACTCGTTCCTTTGTACAATCATTTTATTCACATTACTTTTTTCCTTTCATAATGTACATTGAACAGAATAAGAATGAATGTGTTTAATTTATTTAGAAGATACAAAAGTGTTTTATAAATATATTTATCCTCAAAACACTAATCCTTAAAGAAATTGTGATTCAGACAAAATCAAAATGTCTTTCTTTAGACCAACAAATTCTCTTCATTTGTCTCACAGCATAAGCCAATTTGAAGTCCGAAACATCACAAACTTTTTATGTCATGCTTAGCTAATAGTGATATATACATTAATCAATGTACTCTTATTAATAATATAACCGAATTAAACTCATGTAGTTTACTTTATAATTAGATTTCCATCTAATAATTTGTCAAGCCATGTCATCTCTACTATCTAATTCAAGCTAAAAAAAGAAGAAGTCTTCATTAACTTTTTTTTTTTGTTCTTTTGTGGGGAGTGCAAGTCACAAGATATGCTTTGAAATTACCTAATCCAAGTATCTTTGATTTCTCACATGAATTAAATAATTGCATGTAACCAAAAAGAAAGAGACACATGGTGTCCCTTTCTTGCTTTGTGTATTCAAGATAGTAGAACAACTTTGATGTCGACACAAGAAATAATTAATGTTTTATTTTGTGAAAAAATGGAGTTGAAAAATATGATAAAGTCTTTGCCTATCCAAGAATAGTGAAGTAGTAAATCCACAATTGTATTTGATGACACTATTTAATCAATTATTTTATATTGTTAATATGCAACCTGATATTGCTTGACAGTATTTCTTCAAGTGCTATAATATCTATAAGAGAACGAGAAGGGACAAGTTAGTTTCTTAGATTTTCTTAGTTTTGAATTTTAATAGGTCAGTTAGTGTCAAATTGCATTAAATAGTAGGTAATTGCTGGAGAAATTGTGCATGATGTAGACCACAATTGTTTTCAATGGGGATTAAAAATTTCCAACTCCTAATTGAATTGATCAAACTCAACCAACCTTATTAACCGAGTTAATTATCTTTTTTCAATGAGTCGTGTAATTTAATTATATATTTTGATTCTTTATGAGAGTTTTCCATTTGTGTTTTTCATTTTTTTTAAATAAAAAAATGCATTTACAAATTGATTGAATCAATTTTAAAAAATGCCCTTTGGTGGTGCAAATAGTAGAGTTCATATTTTGGATAATTACCCCCCCCCATAAAAAAAATCAATAAGAATTCGAACCCATTTAAAAATTATAAATCCAAATCTGAACTTGAACCAACCCGAATAATGTGACCAACTCGATTGTTAGTATACAATATTAATTATTCTTTTATTTTTTTTTATCAAAATAATTAAATAAAAATTCAAAATACAGAATAATAATATTTTAATTTAAACGCATAATAATAAGCCTGGCCTTGTTGATAATTATATTTCATGAAATGTCTTGTATAATATTTATGTTTAAATTTGAGAGTTTAATTGTCTACCGGCTACGAGTTTGAATTCTTTGTCCCTAAATTTTTCTGTCCCCGTGTCCCCTTGCTGATCGGACGGATCAGATTACATCTTAAGGATGTCTTGCACATCACGAGAATACTGCACACATCTTAAAGATGTCATGATGCCTTAAGATGTAATCTGATCCGTCCGATCGGCAGGGGACACGGGGACAGAGAAATTTGAGGACAGAGGATCTGAACTGCTTAATCCTTACTAAAAAAATAATAATTATTTAAAAAAAATATTTTTTTTACAAAATAAATATTACCTTTCAAATTTCAAGCTCCACTTTTCCGTCCTAAATTCAGATCAACCCAAATTCAAACCCTAAAATATTTCCAAGTTTAATTTCGGATTCAATCTGATTTAATACTAACCTGACTTTTGATCTTAATTACATATTTTTCATATAAACTTTGATCAAATTGACAGGTAAGGTCACTTTTTTTATACACCCCTATAAATATTTCATCAGAATTTTATCTATACATGTGGTAAAAAGATGATTCACTCACCTTCAATGTCCCTATCAATCCGTCCTTAGGTTAATATGAAGGAGATGAATCATTAATGGTCATTAACTATTAGTACAAGTGACCAATTAAAATATAGAAGAAAATATATTCGGATATGATAAATTTCGACTCTAAAATTTCATATGACAAATATCTTATGTTTTAATGATTGTACCATCCCATGAGGCCTAATTTTATGCATATATTGTGACAAAAAGATGAATACACTCGTCCTCAGCGCTAATTTAATGTATGTATGCACATACCATTACTAAATTTGATAAAACAAATCTAACAACTTGTAAACGGCCTTTCCTTCTTTATTAGGACAAAATCTTCCAATAATAATATGTTAATGTAGATTTTCACATTAGAAATATCAATGCTTTGGCTCAGCTCCCGGGACTCAAGCGGTCAATTTAGGTTGTATAGGTTAGATTAACTTTTTTTGTCAAATAATTTGAACTGATAAGATTGAAATTTTATCAATCCAAGTTCATCATAAGCTGACTCATCTAGACCCATGACCTATGTAGGTCGGTCTACGACGGACTTAGATTGATACGCGGGTTGAAAAATACATGTAAGTTAAGTTTTATATCCATTAATTATTTTCCTTTGTTATAATTTTAAAATAAAATAATACTTTTTATTAAATATGTGTAATCTTGTTTATTTATATTTAAAATATCTATTTATGAATATATTTGATTGATAAAATTTTTTCAAAATAAAATGTTAAAAATATCGAATTTTTTTTTATATTTTTGATGGACCCGTTGGTTAACTAGTCTAACCCAGTCCATCTTAAATTGAATTAAATTAGAGATTTCCTAATTTACCAAAATAATGATCTGACCCGTCCCATCCCATCAAATGACTCACCCACCACAAGCTCATTTGACAACTCTATCGGGACTATAGTCCACTAGGAAGGTATTAAATGGTAGATATCCGTAATTTAATTTCTAACTCTAATATATTTATCATGATTAACGTACTGAATTTCTGAATCGACCACTTGATGATAGACAATTCGCATTCACGCCTAACGGTCCAGAATAAAAATAATTTCATATTTAATTTTATTTCTTTACTTCAATAATTCCTCAGGAAAAAATGGGTCCACGGGGTTGTTGGAACGACGGGCCCCAGCCCATCTAAACATCTCAATCTAGACTTCACCCGCCACGACCGCCCTTAGATGGACCCCGCATTTGCTCATGCACAGGGTTGGGTATTGGAAACGGGTAACCAGAGTTTAGGTCGTACTTCTCGTCATGTAATTGCGTTAAAATGGGCCATCTCGTTCTGGGACCCACCCACCGGATCTCGTGGATCCCTCGGCCCCACGCCGTACTTCTCAAGCCATATGCCACGTGGGATTCACTGAGAGGGCGCGCTGCCGTGGCCCCTGCGACTGCGCTGCGGACGGGATCCCGTGCAGAGTGAAATGACGATCTAGCCCATAATCCTCAAATTAAATAATATTTATTTATTTACGCATTAATTAGAAGTCGCAGAATTATTATTAATTTTTTTTTAAAAAAAAGGCAGCGTAGGCCGCGTGTAAACGACCGGCAGCGACCTGGAGGGGCAGCATGGCCAAATCCGAGTCGGGAAACTGCTTCATGGTTCAGGTCACCGCTCCGCGTTTTGCGGTTCCGTTATGGCGGTCAGATTACCGCCCGCCTCTGTTATTTATTTCGAAGAAATAATAAGAAAAATGGAGTTGCACCATTAAAAAATGGTTCACGCCTCTGAAGTCTTGATGTTTTCGGTAAAACTACTACATTTGGCTGGCGCAGCACAATTGTACGATCTAAAGCAGGGGAAAGAGAGATAGAGAGAGAGTAGAGGTAGGAACTGAGAGGCTTTCTTGAGGCATCTGGGCGAGGTCGAAGTTCATCATCGATCGAAGCAAATGAGTAAAGGGAGGAGGTGGCCGTTTCGCCATTAATGGCCTGTTTCGGCCGAAACAGGAAAGGAAACAGGGAAGCAAAAGGCAAAAAGGAAGAAGGAAAAGGTGGGGAATTAATACTATTTGATGGCAAACGAAGGGAGTTCCGGCGGCCATGGCTACCAGCAGCATATTTCCTTCGCCATGATTCATCATCCTTCTTCTTCCTCCTCATCCATGCACGAAAGCTTTATGTACTATTGTTTCTGCCAAGTGTTTTAGCTCAAGAATTCTTCTTTTAGTCAGAAAAGAAATTCCAAAGTCTTACTTAGAAAAATGTTTTTTTTTTTGAAATTCTGGTGCTTTTATTGTGTTCAGATACTATTAAGCACATATTTCTGATAATTTTTTATTTTGGGGCTGCAGGAGAAGCAAGGAGAGTAGTGGAGCTTATGACTTGGGAGAGCTGGATCAAGCTTTGTTCATGTACTTAGATGGGCAGGATCACTCAGCGCAAGAACAAAGACGTCAGTCTCTTATTTTCCTCTCAATTTAATTATCTGATATATCACATGCTTAACTATCCTGTTGATCACGGTCTAATTTCTTCAGATATAAAATTTCTTCTTCTTCCTCCTCCTGCTCATTGATTTTGTGCTCTGATATTATTTTTGCCTTGAAGATTTAGCGGCATTATCTGTACGATCAATGCTTTCATTCATCAGCAATCAGTAGATTCAGCATACATATCTATTGGAACAAAAGCTGATCCGAATTATTCTCCATTTAGAGAGTCATCTTCTCTGATTCATTTAATAAATGCTTGAGAGGCTTCATGTGTGCAGAGACTCTGAACATTTTCCCTTCTCAACCTATGCACGTAGAGCCACCCTCCAATTACAAGGTATGCTTGCTGAACAGGAACACAATTAATTTCCTTCCAACAATTTCTCTTCAATAATCAATCCACAGGGAGGAGGAGGAGGAATAAGTTTGGCATCTCCATCAAGCAGTGGCTCCAAGAAGTCTAACTCAGAGCAGGCCATGGAGTTGGCCAGCTCCAAAAAAGACCCTCCGACAGCGATCAAGGTGCAACTCTTATATATTTTTCTCACTACATGTTCTTAAATTAATGTATATGTATATTTGTTTCTGGTTCATGTATGACTCCAGAAGGAAGGAATTAACAGAAGGGGAACAACTGGTGCAGATCATCAAGAAGTAGGGCCTAAGACACCAGACCCTAAAGTGAGTTTTCACATATGCAATTAATGTGAAATTAAAGTCCATAGAGTAATATAATTTAGACATGTGTAGATTCTTAAATCATTTCTTTTGATTTGTTGATTTTTGGGCATGCAGATCTTGAGAAGGCTGGCTCAGAATAGAGAGGCGGCAAGGAAAAGCCGGCTGAGGAAGAAGGTGAGCATGCATGTAGTCAATTAACTCAAGATTAGCTGAGCAATTAACGTTGATGTATTAATTAACTCAACGTTATTTTACAGGCTTATATTCAACAACTAGAGACGAGTAGGATCAAGCTTACTCAGCTAGAGCAAGAGCTTCAAAGAGCCAGATCACAAGTATGTACACAATTAACTTGAATTGTAGTGGAAATTTTCAATTAACTTATGTGTATTTGATTCAGGGATTAGTATACGGCGGCGGAGCTCTCCTCGGCGATCAGGGATTCCCCGCCGGCGCCGGTGGGATTAGCTCAGGTGCGTGAGCTAATTAATGAACACTTAAGTTTGATTCCATGAACTAAGCTGAGACTGCGTTAATGGTAATTAGATGCGGCGTCGATATTTGACGTGGAGTACGGGAGGTGGGTGGAGGAGCACCACCGGCTGATGATGGAGCTGCGGGCGGCGGTGCAGGAGCACCCGCCGGAGAACAGGCTGCGGATGTTCGTGGACAGCTGCGTGGCGCACTACGACCAGATGATGAGCCTGAAGCACATGGTGATCAAGACCGACGTGTTCCACCTCCTCTCCGGCACCTGGCTCACCCCCGCCGAACGCTGCTTCATGTGGATGGGCGGTTTCCGGCCATCCGACCTCCTCAAGGTATGCACATCTCCGGCCATATATCTCTTAATTAATTAATTAATTAATTCCCTAACCATTCCATCGTCTGCATGCAATGCACAGCTCAATAATGTTACAGTTGCAACGTAACCATTAAACATTTGATTAACATGCAAGAGGACAGTTGTTTAGCAAACCATTTTAATCAAATTTTGTTCGATTCTAATACTAGTTAATTGATTTCTCGCGACTGAGATCACATTCCAGCCGCCAGTCCTTTTCAGTGGCCAATTGTTTAATGACGATCGAGAATTAATTAACTAGCTACTACACTTTGAAAATAGTTTAAAATGAATTAATTTCAATTAAATGAATTAAAGTCAATTGAATGTTTGTAATCGACTCATTCAGATGCCGTTGAGCCACATCGAGCCACTGACGGAGCAGCAGCTGCTGGCCGTGTGCGGATTGCAGCAGTCGACACAAGAGGCGGAGGAAGCACTCAGCCAAGGCCACGACGCCCTGAACCAGTCCCTGCTGGACGCCATCACCGCCGACGCGCTGAACTGCACGTCCGACGTGGCCAACTACTTCGGCCAGATGGCCGTCGCCATGAACAAGCTCACCGCCTTAGAAGGATTCATTCGACAAGTATAGTAGATATATAGTTAATTAATTACGAGCTAGCTAGACACTTACAAATTATAACTGTGCACTGCAGGCGGATAACCTGAGACAGCAAACGCTTCACCGGCTTTACCAGATACTGACGACGAGGCAGATGGCGCGGTGCTTGCTGGCCATCGCCGAGTACTTCCACCGTCTCCGTGCACTCAGCTCCCTTTGGGTAGCTCGGCCAAGACAGGAGTGACCAGTCGTTCCTTCCACGAGAGGAGTCATCGATCAAAGCTAGCTACCTAGCTAGCTATTTCTTGGCATGCATAACATGCGGTCATGCATACGCCTAAAATACTGCCTGAGTGCGTATATCTATTGGACACGGAGAGAAGAATAGAGATCCATTTTCTGTATTGTTTGATCATTGAGTGATGTATAGAAGGGGTATAATATAGTGGACTAGAATCTAAAGCTAGATGATGCGGTGATGAGGGCCTCATCATGCGAAGGATAGCTGTCACGATGAGTCAAAGTCAAGATGATCAATACTTAGATATCATCGACCGGTCGAGCTATCATGCTTCGATCGGGGGGAGAAAATTCTGGTCTGACCCCGCTTTGACATAAGGAGGTGTCAAATGACCGACGCTTAATGGAATATCGAACGCTAGACAAAGGAAGAAATGGTGTGCAGAAGCCGGGTCGAGCAGCTACCCCGCTCAGCGTAGCAACATACTCTGATATCCATCGACATCCTTTTGAGAGTTAGTGTCGCCGACACCGGGCATGGACAACCAGAAGATCGTACGGTGGAAGCTTTCACTGTCATTTCAGCGATATGCTCGGCCCGTTAAGGTACTGTTTCAAAGACACTTCACTGATAAATTTTTTCAGGAAAAACTTTGGGAAGCGTGCTCTCCTTGCAGAGCGTACACGCGCGCTACAAGAGCTCTATATAAAGGGGGGTTCAAGTATCGGTGGAGGTACGCAATACGTGATAGACACTGTTCTTGCTATTGTTCATTCTTGTTGCTCCGTTTTCTACTTCATCGCCGGTGACTGACTTGAGCATCGAAGGGCCAATGCCGAGGACCCCTTCCCTGGCTCAGCACTGACGTAGTCTGTGTTACAGGTCGGAGCGGAGTCTACAAGCCGTCAGTAGGAGCGCCACAACCCCAGCTTTCCATCTCATCGACTTTCGAATAGAATCATATTTGGCGTCGTCTGTGAGAACTTAATCTACAACCGAGTTGAGAAGATGGAGGACGTTGGACGACTCACAACCGTGACGCACTGACGCTCACCAAAAAGGAGCTCGACATGCTCGAGCAAGCCCGAGCGGTGAAGATGTTCGAGCAGCAACAACAACGAACACTAGCCAATCGACTAGTACAACAGCCGACGACGTCGACAGCATGAGGGCGAGTGAGATTAGAAGACCGACCGGAACCAGTTTCCATATGGGGGCAGAATAGAGGATCGACTAGTACACAAGGTGAAACGCCACCCGCGCACATCTCATTTCATCGCGCCTTGTTCTAAATCCCCACAGAAATAGCTCAGGCGAACTAAGAAAGTGGGTCATCTTAGGACGACACTCCCGTTTGGGATGCGCGAAAAGGAAAGGCGCCCAAAAGTTACGCTTCGCCAAAACGGATCAATCTGTAATTCTCTCAGGCGATCTTGTGTGATCCTCTACCCCGGCACTATACCCCATTGGCGATCGGGGAATACAACGGAACGACCGATCCAAATGATCATCGGGATAAGTTTTGATAATGCGGTGACGCTGCATCAGTACACAGATAGGGTGAAGTGCCGAGTCTTTCTCACTACCCTCTCCAGCTCGGTGCAGCTCTGGTTCCGAAGGCTGTCGGACGGATCAATACGTAGCTTCAAGAACTTCCGAGCTGCGTTCCAGCACCATTTTGCCAGCAGTCGACGCTATCAGAAGATGTGCGTCAACCTCTTTGCCCTAAAGCAGAGACCCAAGAAAGCGCTCCGAGTGTACATCAAGCGCTTTAACCAAGTAGACATGGATATCCTCTCGGTCTCATCCGAGACAATGATGAACGCCTTCACTCAAGAAGGCCAAGGGAAATTGAGTCTCCGCTCGAGAAGAAGAAAACAAAAGCAACGCCGCCCGAGGAGAAATAGGCATGATCACTGGTGGCCCGATTGGCGACGACTCTAATAGAGTCAGGAAGTCGTACGCTCGGCGAATGGAAATCCACGTTGTAAGATGTAGCAGAGAGAAGGCAAAAGGGTCCGAGATCAACTTCGACCTCAGCGATTTGGAGGTAGTGGAGATCTCTCACGACAACGCACTGATCATCCCGGGCGATAATTACTAATTATGCTATTCACCAAACTTTTATTGATACACGTTGATCTTTCGCACTAATCCCTCTCGTTCCATCCACGAGAGGATTCATCGAGCAAAGCTAGCTAGCTAGCACTTCTTGGCATGCATAACATGCATGCACGCATACACCTAAAATACTACCTGAGTGCGTATATCTATTGGACACAGAGAGAAGAATAGAGATTCATTTTATGTATTGTTTAATGATTCAATGTAGACTGTGAATGAACCAAGCGTTCGTGAATAAGTTTAGTGTACGATTTGGTAAGAGCTTGTTTCTGTTCGTTCAATATATATAAGATTAATTAAACAAACAAGTTTGAACAACTTGTTAAGTTAAATAAACAAGCTTGAACATATACAGCTCATTAACGTTCATAAACAATATTCGTGAACAACATGAACCATATTAATTAATAAAACTCTTTTCAATATACTAAATAAATAATAAAATAAATAAATAAATTTAAATTATCAAGCTCGATAACCAATCAAATAACTAAAAGTTCCAAACAATCAAACAAGATTGAATTTAGAGCTTGATAATATCTAAACGAACCAAACTCGAATCAAGCTCAAGCCAAGTTTGAACCAAGCTCAAGTCAAGGTTGAATTGAGAGCTTGATAACAGCTAAACGAACCAACCTCAAACCAAGATTCAAACAAGCTCAAGTCCATGAAAAATAAATCAAGTCAAGTTTTAACATTAATTTTAAAAGCTTGATTTATTTTAAACTTAACTCGACTTGGCTCGTCTCGACTTAATTATTTTATCAAATAAATTTATACATCTCAAAACTCGAATCGACTCGATTTGTTTACCGTTCTAATTCAGGGATGTATAGAAGGGGTATATATGATATAGTGAACTAGAATCTAAAACTAGCTATGATTAAGATGGTGTACTGCTCTCGTCTGCCACCGTCACCGAGGCATCCTCGTCGTCTGACTCAGCTCCGCCGCCGCATCGCCGCCGACACCCTGTCGGTTGTTCCTGAATCGTTACCTCCTTTGCATGTCGGCGGCCCCTTTTTTTACTCCATCGGACCTACCCACGCACCAACCTCGTCTTTACACCGAGCCACCTGATCTTATTTGGCGGGTTCCACGGCGTGATCCAATTGAGCATCGGGTGAAGCAGTTATACGTGATGATCTCACGTGGAGCCCGAATACCTTAATAATCAATGGCAACTTACGGAATTTGTCAACTCTCTTTAATACTATAAACTTTATTCAAAATTTATATTTATCAAAATATGTATTGAATTTCTAATCGATTTTTAAAAGTGCTCGATTTAATCGACTGCGTTAGTAACTGATTATAAAATTTTCTATAGGACTATCGTAAATCTAGATTTGATTGATGCATCAGTGATCCTAAAACATTTAATATCTTAATCGAAATATTCTAATTCATGTATGGAAGCATGATTATACTCGAAAAATCGGTAAAGACCGAACAATTATCTTTAATTTTAATTATTTTATCTACTCTTTTCAAATAGTGTGAGACAATCATGGTAACCGCGATGATGACAAATTTAACCTCTTGTAAAAATGATTACACTCAAAAAGTTATGAAGAGTATAATAAACTTGATTTGAAAACGATTTCAAAGTTCCTAAAGTTATCAACTAGTTTTGATAAAAATTTATTGTTTCCCCTAATATGTTCAAAATTTTAAAATCTTGAAATGATTTGAATCAAGAGTCTTAAGAACTCATTGATGGTACTTGATAAATGGCATGCCTAGGTCATCTAATGAACTTAAGTAAAATTCATGGTTCTTAATTTAGACAGTAGAATTTAGGCATGAGAATATGATTACACTCAAAAGGAAAATTCAAGGGGATGATAAACTTGAATTGAAGAATTTTTGAGATACTTAAGGTATCCTCCTGTGTGTAACTCTGCTCTCAATATGAATTTCATGACCTAAATATATAGCTATGAGTTTTTGAAATGGACACAACTTTAAGATGTTTTTATTACAAGCTCTAAGACTTAGATATATCATATTCATTTACAAACACCATCAAAAAATTTCTAGGACTGGTATAATTTATAATTTAGAGCATGTTAAATTTTTAAAATTTTAATATAATTATTAATAAATTTTGATCAAAATTTATAGATAATCTTCTACTTTTTAGAAATATCTCAAATCACAATCATTCTACTTTTACACCTTTTTCAGCATAATCATGTGATAAAAGATGATTCGTTCGTCCCTAATGTTCCCGCCAACCCGTCCCTAGGCAACACGGAGGAGGTAAATTATAAATGACTACTTGCCATTAGTATAAGTGGCCAAGGTTTAGGGGAGGACATGATCGAACACGCCGAGTTTCGACCCCAAGACCTCATGTGATAACATCCCATGATTTAACCACCGCACTAACCACCGCACTACCTCGAGAGGATAAAATTGTGCAGGATAAATTTTTTTAAATGATTGACCTCATAACTGAGTGGTCTTATACTCAATAATATTGTGCTGCTAAGAGAATCCGAACACGGTACCTCAGACAGTAAATATTTATACTACTAAAGGGACTTGAACTCTGCACCTCAAACAATAGATAGCAATGTACTTAGCACTAGGATAAAGACACATTAACAAAATTATGTAGGATGTAGGATAAACTTTCTTAGTATAATCATATGGTAAAAGATTAAATCGTACGTCCCCAACGTCCCGCACAACTTTCTCAGTATAATCACGCTCTTATCCACGAATTTAGATATTAAATTTTGTATAGTCGAATGATATGACAGATCAATCTGACTACTTATCAACAAATCCTAAGCTTAAAAAAATTAAGAATTGATTAGAAAAGTCTATTGAATACACAATAATCTTAGTCTCAGAACAGTTATAATAGAAATTAGATATACATTTTGATAAATATAAAATTTGGATGAGCAGTTTTTATTAAAGAAAGTTGACTATGCGATTATCCAATAATCATTATCTTCTGGTTTCACGTTCGGTAACCTGACTGGTCGGTGTTTTCACCGCTGTGATTTTGAAATTTGAAACATCGCCCCCGGTCCCCTGCACAGGGAAGACGCAGATCACGGCGACGACGGCGGAGGCGAAGAAGGTGCAGGGAAGAGGGATAGCGAGGGGTGCGCTCGCACCTCATTTCCCATTCCAAATCGAGTCGATCGATCCAATGGCGGAGTGCCCTGCCGGATTCGTGCGCAGCTAACAGGGCGGATAGACGCTTCCTCTGATTTTTCATCCTCTCGACGGCGAAAGGAAGGGCGAATCCTTTCCGGTGAGTAGTTCCTCTCCTCGATCTCTTTTTTCCCTCCTCCGCGTCGTTTATCGTGTGTCCCGATGTGCTTTTTTCGCCTTTCTGGAAAAAATATCCAGATTAAGTGCGCACCTCTGCCCTTCGTTGTCTCTTCTCGGTAGTGGTTTGTTGTCTGGCGAGAAAGACGAAAATGGTGATGTTGAAAAACCGTACTCACCGCCAAGTGCCCAACAATGAAGCAGAGAGTGATTCTCTGATGGCTTCCACAACATGCTTGCCAATTTCAAAGAAAGTGAAACAGAAATCTACTACAGTGAAAATGATGCTCACTTGCCGAGCATTACCACCTACCTGAACCTGTTCCTAACAAAAAGAAAAGGTTTTTCCTAAAGACCACACAAAAGTAGATGCGAAGCATCCAAGATCACACAAATTGTAGATCGAATAGGAAAATTCCACTGAAAGCTGCTTTGCTTTATGACCACACTCATCCACTTGCATACAATTAAGCTTTCGGCTAGTGAACCTAAGATTCACCTTAGGCCAATCTGTGTGTCGAAGGTGGACATGCTAATGAAAACCTACGAACGGGAGGGGGAGGGAGGCATGTGCGCTCGGTTGAGCTTGCCGTGAAAGATGGAAAAAAAATATTCTTGTGATCTTCTGGAGTAGGCACCGTGCCACCGTCCATGCAAGATCAATTTGTCAAACACTGGGACTGCATCATTTCTTCCAAAAATTTGTGGTGTAGACTTGGTTCAGTGTATTCCATTATTCCTCTTGCTCGCTTAGTGCTTGACCTTGCCTACTAAATGCTACTTGACTTTTGAGTAATGGGAGGAGTGTTAGATTTCAAGTGAAATTAAAAGAAAAATACATAGCGGAAAAAAAAACCTAATAGAGATCCATACGGATTTGAATTAATCGTTCGTGTAGAAAATTACCTCTGGAGCGGAGAATTACTAATTTAGAGAGTCAAGCCAATCTAAATAGAATCATGCATTCGTGCCTCTATGGTATTCAAACTAGCATAGTTGTTGTTCGTCTCATGAGCACAATTGAAGTCTCAAGTATTCATACTATAGTACTAGCTAATATTTAAAGTGAGATAAAAAAATCTAAACTTTTAAGATTGACACGATTTGTTCATAGTCTATTTAACCTTCTAGTCTTATCTAATAAGATCATATCCAAAATTAAGCTTGGGTATATAATGTAGAGCTTGTTTAAAAAATTCAAATAAATATTAGATTAACAATTAATTTAATAATTTTAAGATTTAATTAAATTAACCAAGTAATTCAATAAGCAATCATTAATCTAATAAGCTTAAAATTGAAAATAAATTTTAAACTTAAAACTCTGGCTCATTTTATTTTAGTCGTACTAAAATAAAATAAACTCTAAAATTGTTGTGTTATCTGTGTGTCACTCAATAAGTTTTCATAATATTGACAGTGATTTTAAAATCTCATTTTAAAAACATAAATAATGAGTGATGTCTAGCAATGTATCATGACTATCCAAGTGATGAGAATGTCGTAAATTCGATCTAATCTATGACTATTTTATTATATTATTTAGTCCTTTTGTTTATGACATCTAGATTAATTTACAAGGCGTAGATCGTGTCATACTCTCATCGATATATGTATGTTTTTTGATCTCTAAATAAATTTACTTAATCAAATAAGCTTAATATCTCATATTTACTTATTTGAACATGGTCATACATTTAATAATTCTACATAATCAAAAGACTCATACACATCACTTATGTTATATGGACAAGACAAATTTCATCTATATCATTCACATTTTTTCATATAACTTTCCCAATGAATGATTTTATAATCGATCTTATTATAGATGACATTTGTCGATATTTAAGTATACAAGTTCTTATATAGAAAATCGTAATGACTTGAGGTCAAAAGATTGTTTATATTAATAGTCACTATGAGTATGTCGATAATATTCATATTACAATATATCAAATATTCTCATAGCAGATTGATTTAGTACATATTCTCTAATATATACGATATATTATATCTATGATTTGTAAGATTAAATAATCGGATACATGCTAGTTTTAATGTATTAATATTATTTTTATATATTAATACTTGATTATGAATTATTAAATAATATTCTATATATTTATAATATTTCACAATCAATTCAAATAATTAATATTTTATAAAATAACATACTATTTTAGGATATTATTATATTTATTTAAATTTATACCGATATAAAGTAAATATAATAAATATATAACATTGTCTCTTATTATGTTAGATATATTATATGTCTATTATTTGTGTTATATTTTTGAGAGAGCAAATTCTCTGTATTGTATTTTATGATTCAAGAGATGATTCTTTTATATATATTAATGAGGATGAATGATCTCCTTTTATAAGTGAGTTAAAAATGATCTAGAAGATTTGACCCTTATTTTTGGACTCAAGTGAGTACCTACAAATAGTGAGAGCGCCTTTTTCGCGTGCATACCTAAAGGACGGTGTACGAGAGAGTGATTTTCTAATGTGAATACCTAAATGTTTCAAATTTCACTAAATCTAATTAATTTGTGTGCGACTAAGACGTGCGCGCATCAAATTTTTGGATGAATGGTCACGATCGTTTAATACTGTCAAAGTTAAAAGCTATAAAAGGAGGCTCTTATCTGGGAAGGTCCATCTCAACCGATCAATACGTCTGAATTTTAATTTTAATTTTAATAATTTTTAAATTCTATAATTTTATTATCTCCAACTCTTAACTGGATTATGATAATTGCCCAGTAATTTAAGTTTAAAATAATAAAAAAAAAGTTTATAATTTCTAATTTAAAGAGGCCAAAGTTCTCCACCAGCATATTATTATTAAACGCCTCCTTCGCAACCAAACCAGAGCAGGCCTGACCATCGGCGCCTCTCGTTCTCATCGATCTCTTCTCCCTCGAGCCTCCCTGCAACCGCTGCGCAGCGAGCCATGCCGCACCTCCTGGCGGCCATGAGGCGGCTGCTCCCGCAGTGGCCCGGGAGGCGCCACAGCGCGCGGGTATTCGACGAGGAAGCCGCCTCTGCCAGCGCCTCGCGCCGCCGCCCGTGGAGCGAAGGCCTCTCCGCGCTCCTGGCCGTCGTCCGGGCTCCGCTCTCCGCCGCCTCCTGCCTCGCCAGCCGGGCCGACGAATTCCCGGACGCGGCGGGCCGACTCCACGCCGCCGAGCTAGGCGACTTGGTGGTCGGCGAAGCCATGCGCTTCGTCATCTACCTGTAGATAGTAGATACTTCCCCGGCTGCCTTCTCTTTGTATAAGTTAATCATTACGGCATAAGAAAACATTTCTAGTAACTATTCTGTTCCTTCAGCTAAATTGCAAATCTAAGTGAAAAAAAAAAAAAAAATCATCTGCCGTTCCATTGGAAGTAAGTGATGCAATCCGGTGGTGATTTCTGACAAGGCGATTAGCTGGAACTCACTGGTGGAAGAAAGTGACTAAAGAAACATTTGCAATTATTTGGATACATTTTGCCTTTCTGCTTTGCTGAGAGTGAAAGAGGAATGGGCATTGGGCAGAGATAAGACAGCTGCAAGTGCAAGTGCAAGTGCAAGTGGAGGAGAAAGTGAGCCGTGCAAAGAAACTGCTTCAGTTCTTGTGCTGTTATCAGGATAAATGAATCAGGTCGGTGCTCGTGAGATAATTGAAACTCGATTCAATAAAAATTTATTTAAGTTCGATTACACCCTAGACGTCCTGTTAGCGTAGGAGAGGAAGCACCGAAACAGAGTGAAATAACTTTCTTTGCCTCTGCGTGATTTAGTGCGTTCAGTCAACTAATTTGTTTTATTTACCGCTTTAATTTAAAATTTTTAGATTTAGAAAAAAATTATTAAAAATGTTTATTTTTAATATATTAAGATAAGAAGTGAAGCTTCCACACAATATACACTTTTTCTTCTCGTCTAGATTTTTAATATATTATAAGATAAGAAGGTGAAGCTTCCACACAAAATACACTTTTTCTTCTCGTCTAGTGATTGGATTGGTAAAAGGCCAACTCTGGGGACCAGTAGGTCTTATTCACTTATGAAGCGCGTAGCTGCTCGGGTTATTTGAATAAGTATAAGTTCCATTTAGCTTTAAGCCAATAATTTGTGACTTGCAAGCAACTATTCTCCGTCACTTCTCAGACAGCGTAATAAATTCTGTTTGCGGTTTAAATAAGTTTTATCGAATAAAATATTTAATTTATTTATAAGCATCGGAAATTTTTACATGCATTTTAAATTTCGAGATAACTTATAGATATCTATGAATTTTAAGTGGCAAAATGAAAAAGAGTTTGAAAATCCAGTTGAAATATAAGATAGTTGTGGGGCGTAAAAGTAAAATCATCCAATCGGCGTTGCCGAGCAAAGAAGGTTAGCCCTTTCTGTCGCCCATGGCGCCGGCCCTTCTCCTCCTCTTCCTCGTCCTCTCGGTCTCCTCCGCGCTGGACGCTTCCGTGGCGCAATCTGACATCGGGTACATCTCCGCTGTGATATCCGAGTCTGGTCTCGCCTTCGCCAAGGACCTGCTCGTCGAGCGGGCGATTGACTCGCTCATCCCGCTCTGCCTCCACGACATCGAGAAGTCCGTGCACATTCCTTTGATTGGATGGGTACACATGCGCGCCGCCAACATCACCCTCTCATCCATCGACGTCTCCTCTTCCACGGTCAAGCCTGGGGAGTCCGGGATTGTCATCGTCGCCTCCGGCGCCACCGCGAGCTTGAGCTTTGATTGGTCGTATTCTTACAGTAGTTGGCTTATCCCTATCGAAATCTCTGATAAAGGAAGGGCCTTTGTTCAGGTACCATGGAAGAGAAACCAAGATATTCATAGATTTCTTATTTCGTAGTTTTTCAGCTTTCGTGGATGGCAAGATATAGGTTGAGTTTACGTTTAAATGAGGTGCATGCGAACTATTTATCATCTTTGTCTGTAAAAACTGCAGTGATGAACACATTATTACTTCATATTTAGCTATTACCTCATGAATATCAGTTTTTTTGTAGTTTTTTAAGACGTCATCTCCAGATTACCTTTTCCCTTTCTTTCCATAAAAATGTTTTTCTTCTTTTGAACACCATAGCTCCTTTCTAGAATTTAAGTATTTGATTCTTGTTGCGGATCACTTTTGATTTATACACCTTTTTTCTGCTTTATGAAGCAAGGTTGAAGGCATGGAAGTTGGGCTAACCATGACCATGGACAGAAAGAATGGAACACTGGAGCTGGCTGTTGCACAATGTGGTTGTTACATGGAAAATTTAGTCATAACTTTGGATGGAGGAGCATCTTGGTTCTACCAAGGGTACATGGTTCAATCATTAAGGACATCAATATTTAAATTCAACTATGTATACTATAACGATTTTTGTCTTAAGATGCTTGCATGTTCCAATATTGAGAGAGATGAGTTATACATCTACTTTGTGCGTATTGCATAATTAATCAAACAAGATCACCTAGTGCTTCATGAAAAGGCCAATAGAGATGGTATCAGAACACATGAATCTCCAATATCCACAGTTTAAAGATTAGGAACCAATGGCTAAACTTTCTGGTCATTTAGAACAAACATAAACCTATCTTCTATCACGTGCTCTTTCAGTAAGTCATCTTAGTTGAACATTTGTTTCCTTCCGTTAGAAAGTTGTTTATTCTTGTTCATGTAAGGGAGTCTATTCACTAAAACATCTTGTTTTCTCTGTCCATACTTTTTAGGTTTGTATATGCTTTTGCAAATCATATCCAAATTGCTGTAGAAGATGCAATTACACAGAAGATTGTGGAAGGGGCACAAAAGCTTGATTCATTACTTCAAACTCTTCCCAAAAAAATTTATGTGGACAAAGTCGCTGCTCTAAATGTCACATTTGTGAATGACCCAATTCTCACAAATTCTTCTCTTGAGCTGGATATTAAAGGCTTGTTCATTTCATCAGACAAAACTTATGCTCATAATTACCTTCACAAGATGTCTAAGCTCTCATATACTTGTTACGGGGAACAAAAAATGCTTTCAATTTCACTGGATGAAGCCGTGTTTAATTCTGCATCTGTCATATACTTCCAGGTAATCTTTACTTAACATCAGTGAACTCCGTGGCCTATTAGTATGGCTAGTTCGTGAGCTATTTGGAAGGCTCTTTCTTGGTTGATTTCCATGGCCTATTAGTAGAGTCAGCTTGAAGGAATTGTTTCTGTATCCTGCTGTCATGTCTATGTGGGCTTAACCATTCACAAGTTTGGAGGGTCATTAATCAAATTTCAGGCTTTAACTTGGAAAAAAATGATGGCATCTTGGATCTGTGAAAGACTTCTCTGTCTTATGTTTTTTGATTTGGAATTTATTAGGTAGTCATCCGCTAGTACAGCAGATAAATTATTTTGACCTTAGTAATTTTGTGTTTGCATATTTAGGCTGGTTTGCTGCATTGGATGGTTGACAAGATACCTCAGCAGTCTCTTCTGAACACTGCCAGCTGGAAATATCTTATTCCTCAATTGTACAAGAAGTATCCTAATGATGACATGCTACTGAACATGTCACTAACTTCTCCTCCAGATGTGTGGATAATCTCACAAAAACTTGGAGCTGTTGCCCTTTTAGATATGACTGTTATTGTCTTGGATGGCGATGCAAGAACTCCTGTTGCATGCATATCAATGGTAACCATTTTATCTCCATTAGATTCTTCCTTCATTATATCTACTACATGGTATGCTACAATATTTTTGTTTCTTTATGCCACCTTGATGCAGTGAGATAATCTGTCTAAATTCAGAATATCTTCTTGATTATTGAAATCTGAGTTATTACAGAAATGTTTAAATCGAGATGTCTCTTTGTTCAATTGAATGGGAGCTAGATTAAGCGCCAATGTAGTTACATGAGAATATGTTTTTTTTTTGCGTCAAATTATCTAAATTAAGAATAACTTCATCAAGTTATTTGAATCATAATTTGGACCTTTCTTATCTGGAGGTCTTTTTCTTTAAGTGCATTACTTTCTACTGATGATAACAGCTTATTGACCTACTTAACTGTTTCCTCTGGACTGTCCTGGATCATTTGCTTCATATGGCATTTGTTACTGTGTGCCTGGATTCATGAATTCTCTGGTAGAGAGGAATCAAGGTGGAATTCTTGGCTGAGCTGTGGTTTAAAAGAAGTCCCCAATTGCAGTAGGAGTAGCTACTTGTTTCATGCCTTCAGTTTGAGCTTCAGATCCTAAATCTCCGTAAATGGGTATAACTGATTAAGGTGACCATTTTTGTGTTGCAACCACAAGTTGTGATACTCTTCTTTTGTTATAGCGTCACCACTTCACAATATAGGAAAGCTAGTCTTGAGATTGTCACTCTATCGTACAGAAGCTCTTCCTAAAGATACAAAGGTATCATATGTATTTCATACAAGAGGGGATACCTTCGTATAGGAAAAATAACTATCCAGCACCAACAACTTAAAGTTTTGTTTAAAATTTTTTTCAGTGCCATGTGAACTATGGAGATTATGGTTCATTAACTTCATTTGTCACTGAGGTATAAAATATTTATCAATTTGCAGTTTTCTTAGAACTATAATATTTAGACTCTGAAGATCGACAATCTGATCTTATGTTTTTTTTTGGTTTGTCAATTCTATTACTCAATGATAACCGTGTTGTTCCTTCTTAGCTGCAATGCAGATTACCATAGTTCTGCTACAGACTATCCGATGTATATCCTGTGCTGTTACAATGATTATTTCTGCCACCATATATATACACACAAATCTACTATTTCAATTTTTCCAGCAGTTCACTACCAGCACCATTCTTATGAGAATTTGTGTATCTGTGCTATCGGGCGAGAATACTCGAGTATTTTATTTTTTACATCATGAATCGAGTTTCTTACTCCACTTCCCAGAAATCTTAGTTTGGATTTTCAAGAAACCATTTCTTCCATATAGTATGTATGATATGGAAACTTGCTCTTTTTAGGTGGTTAATGTCTCTGGAGCAGTCACAATATCTGGCAACAATCTAGCTGGTCAAGTTGGGTTAGATGACTTCACCCTTTCCCTAAAGTGGAGTGATGTAGGCAAATTTCATATGTCCCTAATACAGGTAAGGTTTGATCAACTGATATCTTGCTTCTTTTTGGAATTATGTAACCGAATGGTATATGTGTTCTCTTATCAATGAGATTCTCTTGTTGCAAATCTGAGAGAGAAAAAAAATCCACCTGTGTTAGTTTGTCCATGCCAATCATAATCCTGTGATAATTACACAAAAAATTATGAACAGTTAAATCCATTCGTACAACTGTGCATCATAATTTCATATTGAGAGTAACTGAGGGATGGTGGCATCCATTAATATGAATATGACTAAGCTGATACAGAGGCTAAGTTGTATATTTCCTAACTTGAAGTTGTGGTATATCTATCTGGTCGAAATATGTTACTAGTCATTGCGCTCTCTTATGCTGCTCAATGCCCTTTTCATGCGATTCACAGGAGTATGGAGCACATATGGTCATTCTAAATTCTAACAACATAATTTCTCATGTTTCTTTTATTTGTTTTGTAATATTATTGCAATTTTCTAAAAATAAAATCCAATTATGTATTTCTCTGGCTACGATTTCACTGTTGCTTTGCTTCATTGGTGCAGGGGGTAGTGCGGGTTTTTCTGAACACAATATTCCTTCCATACGTAAATTTGCAACTTCGGCAAGGATTTCCTCTTCCAATTATCAAAGGTTTCACCCTCCAAAATGCAAACATCCTTACTACTAGCTCAGTGATGGTTGTATGTTCTGATTTGGTGTTTAACAAGTCGATCAGTTTATATTCTTCTTTCTAGCATTGATTCATCCACCTCACGGGAAAATACACACGTCGAAGGGAATGGCTCTTGCGTTTGGTATACATAAATAAACATCAAGTCTAGTTAGCTCGTTTAGGGTCTGTGTACCTTTACTTTAATGTTCTTCCATGTATATTTAAATTGTACACCATCTCTTCTTGTAATTAATATTCTAGATTTAACTTGTTATATTTGTCACAACTGGGACTACACTAGTTGATGCAAGTGATAGATTAGATATATGCTCTTTGGTTAATTAAGAAATTATGTCTCCCTTAATTGAGTTTCGTCCCATTAATTGTAGAGGGAGACGAACTTCTTTGTTGATTCAGCTATTGAATAAATGTTTTTGATAATTGAGCTTCGTTCAATTAATTCTAAAGGTAAACGAAATTCTTTGCTAATTCTTCAAATCGATGGCATAGGGGACATTCTTGTTCGGTTCATATGGCATATTGTCTGTCGTCCTTAGCTTACCGTGAGCAAGCAATTAAGTTATGAATCGATGCTTTGGTAGTATACAAAGCTCTTAGTCAAGTGGTAATTACTTGTTTGATATGTTTTCTCTTCATAGATATCTTGAACTGTAGTCGTTTGTATTGATGTATAGAGTATAGACATCTAGAGATTAATAATTTTGTGATCCTTTGATTTTTTTATATATATATTAGTCATCGCACCCACACATTACATATATAATAATGCATGCAAACACGTAAATTAATAAATATTTATTGTCAAGTAATTAAACAACATTATTCAATGTTAGTGATACGGTGATAAAAATGGATCCCCCAAAAAGTGGGTCAAAGTCGGGAGAATCAACTGACATGGAGGTCAAAGTCAAACAGTCAAAGTCGCAGGATCAGACGATCCTAGAATGGCTGACTAGGTAAGGTTGGCTGAGTAGGCCTCGCAGCGCTGGTTTGACGTGAAGGGTCAGTCGGACCATCCAAACAATCGTCCTTCACAGCTCGCAGATGGAATTTGGAGCTAAGTACTAATTTACTCGGCCCACCATCCTAGCCGATCAGACATAGTGTGCCCCTATAACAACATAAAGGGTCAAGTGAAGAACAAGTTGGTAACTACATTCTGGAGGGCCAAGCTGGCAAGCTCCCACTTGAGTGGTGGCCGGTCAGCCTATAGCGGAACCCAGATACCGACTATATCGTACTTTTTGGAAGTTTGTGTCGAAAAGGACAGAGAATATCCCATCAGGAAGTCGTCCTTTAGAAACTTTCAGCCTGTCAAGTCATAGAGATTTGCAGGCTCATTTAAGGAGAGGTGTCAATGACACTTTATGGCCTGTTACTTCTCAGAAAAGCTTTGAGAAATGTGGTAACGCTTTGAGATACGTGCATAACGCAACAGTGACACTATAAAAGGAGTTGTATCTACAGACAGAGGTATGCAATGCCATTTGCTACAATTCACGACTACTTTTTCCTTCAAAATCGATAACTGACTTAAGCGTCGGAGGACTAACGCGAGAGACCCCTTCCCAGACCCGACACTAACACTTCTTGTGTTGCAGGACAGCGCAGAGTCTTCACCGAGTCAGCAGCAGAGCCACGTCCCCCTAGCTCACCGCCTTCATCGATTTCGGACAGGAATAGCTAATATGATTTATTCTATAAAAATCTAAATCCAAAAATAAAGTAAAAATTAGGTTATTAATCATATCTCAAGTTATGGAGCAAGATATCTTATATTACTCGAAGAACCTATGAGATAACCAATGAAATACAGAGATAGATAGATGCAGCTATGATTTTTTTCCGAAGATCAATGAGATATAGATAGATTGATGTGGTTGTATCGATATGCAAAAGAGTCGAAACAGATGGATTGATGTGTTGTAATATAAAAGGATAAGAATGAGACATTTGTAGTAAAAATTAGAGAGGGCGAGGGGAGTAGAGAATGATAAAGAACGAATGAGGATTGAGGTGACAAGAAGAAGTGATACAGATAATAGAATTAGGTTATGCGTCTATGATTTGAGAAAGATAAAAAGTTGAAATTACTAATAAGTCTTGAAATTATTTTCGATGTGAAAATAAAAAAGAATATTAACGTAATTTAATTTTAGATTTTACTAAATCAATTGAGAGTTGGTTATTAAAGGGTCTAGATTCTTAACTAAATATTAAAATTTACTTTCCAAAAAAAAATTAATTGTAGGCTATAAAATAACAAGGACAATCATATCTTAAATATGTCTCTATTCATCACTAGACCTAACCCCGAGCAAGGTCTGAACCGGACTCGTTACCCGGTTACTGGGCTTGAACCATAAGCGGCCTGACTTCAATGGTCAAATTTACGGCACCATCGATTAACCAGACCTATACTTAGGTAACGGGTCTGAATCGTAATCGCTCTGAATCGTAACCTTGCCGGACAGACGCGTGCGTAGCATTTCGTCTGTAAAAGAGGAAGAAAAATCAGTTAGAATCAAAGGAAGGAGTACAAAAGTCGTATACCTAGGCTGAACGGAAGCCGGGTGCGGATCGGACTCAGGCTGAAGATATACAAGACACCCTCCAGCAGCAACTTATGGATGTTGTACTTCTGACCGGCCAACATGGAAGCTGCGTTGAGGTAGTCCGATCAGCTCTTATACTGTTTTAAGTGAGGTTGGGCCGCCACTTCGAGCTGCTAGTGGGTCGGGAAGTCCGGCCGCTCGGGAAGGCGTATAGAAAAGAAATATTCCCTCCAATGCTTATTGGAGGTTGACATTTTGTTGAAGAAAACTAAGCTCACTCGGGCTTGGAAAAGAAAAGTTCCCGTCTCAGAAAATTTCAGATAATAAAATTAATGAAAAATTCGGGGAGTGAGAGAAATGTCGTGCAGGCGAAACAGGATCACTACCTTGCACAGTAGCCGAAAGGAGTTCAGTACTAGTTGATGAAGAGAGATACAAAAGCACTTACATACGACGGGAAAGAAGGGGTGAATAGAAAACCACAGACCGACGGTAAACTGATCCCTAAAGAAACAAATGCAGTTGAACGATAGAGAATTTGGACGATCGGAAGGAGAAGAGAGGACAACTTTGTAGCCGGGAGGAAATTCAAATACGGCTGTCAAACTCTCAACGTCACCGGCGTCAAACCAGGACTCAGTAGAGGTATACCAGAGCCCGGGGACGCCGACAGGCGACTGAGAAGAGCTTGCCATCGAAACTAAAGTTAAACAGAAAACAGGGAAGAAAAGCGACTCGGAAAAAAGGACTACAAGCAACGAAGAACTTCAATCGAAGGAAGATGAGGGTTTACGAGAGATCACAGAGATTGCCGGAGAAAGGGTGATGGAGCAAAGCGCGGCAAAGACGGCGACGATGAGAGGCTCGCAAACGACGACGACGACGTAGAGTGCAGAAGACGTAGGCAGGCGCTGCTTATAAACCCGGAGGACCGCCGACTGGAGCCGTCCGATCTAGGTCACAGAAACCCAGGCATAGATCCGACCGTTGAATTTAAATCTCCAAATGTCATATCGATATCCTATCATGTCAGGCGTGCCGCTGCAGCGGGCGTGACACGTGGCGCATCGCTACGGGATGACATTTAATGAGGGCAATTAAAAGGAATGGGGGCGCACTCAGCCTTAATGCGAAGAGATTTGCACGATTTTTCAGAAATCTAGATGATGTAAGTAAGGATCGCGCTCACCCAGAGAAGCCCAAGAAAAGATTGCCAAGTGTGAATGCTCGTTGTGCCGACCGGCTTAAGGGGGGGGGGGGGGGGCAGAACTATGGCCGATCTACAATCCTCAATAGGCTTTTCAGCAAAGAGCGGTCACATAGCTGACCGTGGGGTCACGTTATTTTGATCAGAGGCCAAGAAGTATCGAAGTCGATCGGGTGAAAAGCTTCACAAATAATTTTGTCCAGCCAGTCGGACTTACAGCCTTCTTCGACTACACTTAAGGGGGAGACATGTGATGCTGTGATGATGAGGGGCCCTACCCCACGGAAGATAGCTGTCACGGTGGAGGTCAAAGTCAAGACGATCAACGCTTAGATATCATTGGCTGGTCGGGCGACCATGCCCTGACCGAAGGGAGAAGGTCCTGATCCGCCGCCACCTTCGACACGAGGAGGAGTCAAACGACCGCCGCTCAGAGGAGACGATGTGCAGAAGCCGAGCCGAGCGGCTTCCCCGCTCGGCGAGGCAGCAGGACTTAACATTGGCAGAGCGAAACTTCTGCCAAGCGGCTACCCCACTCGGCGAGGCAACAAGACTTGGCATTGGCAGAATGAAACTTCTGCCGAGCGGCTACCCCGCTCGGCGTGGCAGCAAGACGCGACACAAACATAGTAAAATACGGTTGAGCGGACATGGCATAAGCATGGTCGGGTTCCGGCTGAGAGGACGAGATACAAGAACAGTGAAATTTCGGTCGAGCAGTTAGTCCGCTCAGCCGAGCAACATACTTTCTCTGGTATCCATCAAGATCCCTTTGGGAGTTAGTGTCGCCGACACCGGGCATGGACAACTAGAAGATCGTACTATGGAAGCTTCCACTGTCACTTCAGAGATATGTTCGGTCTGTTAAGGTACTGTGTCAGAGACACTTTACAGACAAGTATTTTCATGGAAAATTTCGGGAAATGTGCTTACCTTGGGGAGCGTGCACACGTACTACAGGAGTTCTATATAAAGGAGAGGGGTCCAAGCATCGACGGAGATATGCGATATTCACTGTTTGCGCTACAATCTTCTTGTTTCTCTGCCTTATACTTTATCGCCAATGATTGACTTGAGCGTCAGAGGGTCAACGCCGGGGACCCCTTCCTTGGCTCAGCACTGACATCATCTGTGTTATACGTCCGAGCGGAGTTTACAGACAATCAGCGGGAGCGCCACATCCCCAGCTTTTCATCTCTTTGACTTTCGGACAAGATCAATAACTAAAGAGGCTAGTCTTGAGCAAGTTTTTAAATATGGGCTCAAGCTCGGCTATTTAAGCTACGCAAGCTGGGATTTGAACATTTAACCTCTGTTTACTTAATAAAACACTTTTACCACAAACACTTCCTCAACTTATTATTTAGTTTTAAAGTAGAAATTATTTTAAATATTAAATTAGCTTGGCTCGAGCAGGCTCGACGAGCCATCAAGCCAGTATTAAATGGGCTCAAGCTCGGCTCGAATATTAAATGAGCCTCGAGTTCGGCTCGACCTCGACCTCGACTCGACCTCGGCTCGACCTCGATCAACTTCGAGCTCGAGTAGAGCTTTGACCGAGTTGCTCGCAAGCAGCTTGACTCATTTACACCCCTAAGATGGATTGATGTGGCTGTATCGATATGCAAAAGAGTCGAAATAGATGAATTGATGTGTTGTAATATAAAAAGGATAGGAATAGGAAAGTTATAGCAAAAATTGGAGAGGGAGAGGGGAGGAGAGAATGATAAAGAACTGACGAGAATTGAGGCGGTAAGAATAAGTGATATAGATAGTAGAATTAGGTTATATGTCTGTGATTTAAGAAAGATAAAAAATTAAAATTACTAATAAGTTTTAAAATTATTTTCGATGAGAAAATAAGAAAATATTAATATAATTTAATTTTAAGTTTTGCTAAATCAATTGAGAGTTAGTTATTAAAGAAGATAGATTCTTAATTAAATAGTAAGATTTACTTAAAAAAAAATTAATTGTAAGTTATAAAATAACTAAGTTATAAAATATCTTAGATTTATCTTTATCCGTCACTAGGCTTCACCCAGAGCCAGGTTTGAACAAGACCCGTTACTTGATTACTGGGCCTGAACCGTAATCAGCCCGGCTTCAATGGCCAATTTATGGAACCATCGATTAACTAGACCCATACCTAGTTAATGGGTCTAATTGTAACCATCTCTGAACCGTAATCCGTCCGAATTCAATGGCTGAATTAATCGAAATTTAGTTG
Organism: Zingiber officinale; assembly: GCF_018446385.1. NCBI lineage: Eukaryota > Viridiplantae > Streptophyta > Magnoliopsida > Zingiberales > Zingiberaceae > Zingiber > Zingiber officinale. The sequence goes on along the minus strand of NC_055991.1, from coordinate 133,818,931 downwards.
ATTTATTTATTTAATAAAAATTTGTTAAAAAAGTATGATCGTTTGCCCGGATTTAACCTAGATATCCTAGTTGAGGACCAAGGATACCTACCAATTGGATTACAACAAATTAATATTCATATATAATAGTTAATTATTTAATAACTAATTATTAACTTTCTTTTGATACTAGAACGATATTTCTCTTAAGTGCGATGTAAAGGTCTAAAACAATTTTCAATGCTAAATTGATGGTTCTTACATTAAGATGAATTGGGGAATATTTTTTTTAACTATTTATATTATTTGATAGTTTTTTTTATCAATGATTATGATTTAATTTTTTTTAGAGAGTATACATAGATAATTTAAATAAGTGCAAGTAGTTTTTTTTATCTATTTTAATTTTTTTAATATAATAATCTTGAACTATGATAAACTGTAAGTTGAAAGTTCCAAATTGTGAATCGTAATAATCTTGGACGATTAAGATTAAGAGTTGATCCTAAGAACATACAACTAGGGTCAAATTTATCCATTGCCCATGTTGATCTCCACGACCTCTTTTTGAACAACATAACTCTATTGACTTTGTCATGTCTTTTACTAGATTAGTTTGTTCGGTCTGAATATTTGCCCATCTCTACTAGCATCCTTTGATGCCTCCGGGACTACAAGGTAATATAAGGGCGTCAAGTTATCACTCAGTTATCCGCGGTTCAATTCTTAGCCACGACGTATTTATAGGAATTTTTCTTCCAAATAGAACACGTAATCATGTGATATTGAACTTTTGAGCTACTCGCTACGAATACTTTCCAATTTTCCCAGACGATCGTGAAAAATTTCCATAGAATCAAATCCATTGTCCGAGATTTAATGTTATCTGATACAATATTTTTTCTACCTCATTTGTACCGCTTAGCTTTAACATTTCCCTCCAACTAATTCTTAGCCATAACATATTTATAGATATTTTTTTTCTAAATAAAACTCACAATCATAAAATATTAAACTTCTGAATCACTCATTATAATTACTTTCTGACTTATACAAACGACCTTGGAAAAATTTTATAGAATTAAATTCATCGTCCGAGATGTAATACGATTTGATACAATATTCTTTTTCTATGTCCTTTTTGACACTTAGATTTAACATTTCGCTCCATCCAATAATTTATTAGGTACATTATACTGATCCTTAATTTGACTTTGAATATCTTACAACGCTTGAAATAGCAATTCGAGTGAATTGATCCCAAATTCCACAATTATTCCTCCAAAATACCAAATTAAGGATTATATATATATATCATGCGGATGCAGCCCAAGGGCTTAAGAATGATTAGGGAAGGAGAGAAGGGTATTTTGGTCATTTCATTTTTGAGGGTTTAGAAATTTTAAAGAAAAACACTGTTCACAGTAGAAGAGGGGGAGGCAGTTCGAGCTTTCTTCCGCCGCCAAGCACGGGAGGAGGGAGGTCACTTGCGTGGCCTCCACCGTTCATCGAACCGGTCGGTGCCGCCTGAGCCCCTCTTCTTCTCCGTCGCCGCTACCTCTCACCCTCCCTTTCTTGGCGATTTCTCCGCCGCCGCGAACGGAGTATTCTCGCCGCCGCTCCTCCGTCTCCTCTCCTCCTGCCTTCTCGGCGCGGTCATCTCCAAGCTGCACCGCCACCGCTTCACGCCGTGGACGCCACTCAGACTCATGAGGAGGGCGTCGCTGCCCCTTCCTCCCCTTTTTTTTTCTTCTCCATGCTGACATTGTCGAGGAGCACCGCCTAGCATCGCCTCTGCCTTTAGTGGCGCCACCGCCAGCTCCGGCGATCTCCGAAACTGCCTCCGGCGGTCGCCGGCGCCTCCCGCCGCCAGCGCCACCTCCAGCGGCGATGGATGCCGCCTTCAGCTGCCGACGCCACTCCCGGTGAGCCCCTTCGCTGCCCTCGTCATTAAACGATGACTGCCGACATCGGCTGGCGCTGGCACCCCCTTTTTGCCCAGCTGCCGCATCATCTTCCCCTTTCCAACGTCGCCGTAGGATCCCGTAGCTATCACACGCCGTCGTCATCCTCCGGGTAGTCACCGTCCGAGTGTTTATGCTTCATACTATTTATCTGAGTCGGCTTGCGAGCCTGCGAGCTAGTGTTGTAGTTAGGTCGTGTGCCGTCTTGCGGATCCATATCGCGTTCGGCTCTGAGCCACCAGAGCCAGCTATTCTTCAAGATCGTGACGACCCAATCAGCAGTACGACCGACTCATCGATCCATCCGAGGGTGCCTCTCCGGAGGACAGAGTATATCATCGTACTCGTCTTGTATTTATTTAGTTGTTCTATTATTATTCAGCTGCTTATATATTCGTGGACCTGTCTTGAGCATCGGGGGTACCAGAGGCCGGGACGACCCGGTCGCTAGTTGCAGGTAGTGTTGACCAGAGGACATCGGAAACTTGGTCAACACAGATGACAACTTATCATTCGGATCATGGAGATATGGTCAACATTCTAAACACGTCATTCCTATAGTTTCGTCTTCCCAAATTTCCGACATGAACAATATATATAAAAATTCTCATGATATATTTTGAAGGCAAAATTAAAGATACAAATTTAAAAGTTCTTGCACAAGCTATGGACACACTCGTCCATGCAGCCACTGCTTTAGTAATCACTCAAAGTCTCAAACGAAATAACAAAATTAAAAAAATTAAATTAAATTAAATCAAAAATTAGCTCCGTCCGTCCTTATTGCTAGTGTTGTAATTAAATTATTTATTAGAATAATGCTCATATATTGTTTTGTATATGTTTTATGGATGACCTTCCGATTCATCGATCCATCCATCTTAATTATGCATAATGTTTCTTAATATCATTGGCGACGTTCTGAGCATCCATGGCCACTCCTGCCAAGCCTGACCGAGCGAAGCCGGCGCAGTAGAGTCCCTTCTTTGCCTTCCAATGGTTCGGCACCTTCTCTTTAGGCATTCCATCCGCATCCATCAAATTATCATCATCCTATAATCACCAATTCACATTGTTAATCATACCCGTCAATCAGAAAATACTTGTGCCGAGTGACCCAGAAATTCAACATTCCTTAATTACAAATCTCTAAAAAAAGGACAATTAAGCGCTCTTACCACTACATCATAATCCCAGGAGCAAAATTCAAAGAAGGCATGCATAATACTATCTATTTATCTATCTATCTATATACACACCTTGAGCCAATTCTTAGCCGTGCTTCGAAACCCCGTGGCGAAGACGATATGATCATAATATTTGGTTTCACCATTTGTGAACTCGAGCTCGTTGCCCTTGATGCTTTTGATCTCTCCCTTGACCACCTTCACATGCACGTACGTATATAGTTATAGTTATAGTTATATATATATATAGACGTTACGTATGTGCATGGAATTAAATTAATTGAAGACGTGCATGCCTTAATCTCTCCTGACTTGATCTTGCCGACGGTTCCGACGTCGATGATGGCGGACCTGCCGGTGTCGATCTTGTTCCTGAAGGGCCCCTTGGCGGGCCTCACAATGCCGTGCTTCGACATGTCGCCGTACTTAAACGTGGCGATGAGCAGCACCACGGCGTCCACCACGGCGACGGGGAGGTACTTGAGCAAGGTCATGCCCAGATATATCAGCTCCTTGTTAAACAGATGAACCTGCACCGGAGGAAGCTCAGACGATCGAACGATCATGGAAAAAAAAAAATTAATGCGAAAACAAATATTATTGATTTAATTAATTATTTACTGGGGCGCGGATGACGATGGAAGTCTCGGCGCCGTGGTTGCACAGGTCGTAGGCGATCTCCATGCCGGAGTTCCCGCTTCCGACCACCAGCACTCTCTTCCCGGCGTAGTCTCTGCCGGACTTGTACGTGGTCGAGTGCAGGACGTCCCCCGGGAAGCTCTTCAGCCCGGGAATGCTGGGGATGAACCCCTGGCTGTTCTCCCCGGTGGCCACCACCAGGAACCGGCTCCGGTAGAGCCTGAGCTCCCCGGTGATGACGTCGCGGGCGGTGACGCGCCACTCGGCGGCGGAGTCGGAGTAGGCGGCGCGCTCGACGAGGGTGGAGCAGACGGGGGCGAGGGCGAAGCGGCGCTCGTATTCGGTGAGGTAGTCCAGGAACTGCTTGCGCGGGACGAAGGTGGGGGTGCCCGCAGGGAAGGGCATGTGCGGGAGCTCGCAGAAGCGCTTGGCCAGGTGGAGCTTGAGGCGGTCGTAGGCCCGCAGCTTCCACAGCGAGGCGGTGCAGGCCTCGCGCTCCAGGACCACGTTGGGGACCGACAGCACGTTGAGGCACGCCGACGTGGCAAGCCCCGCGGGGCCCCCGCCCACGATCACCACCTCCGTCCTCGTCTCCCCCGTCATTGCGCGCGCGCGGCCTGGTGGTGCTCGATTATGACTGGCGGCGGCGCTGGTGGTTGTGGTGCGACGTGAAGGGGGCCACCGGCGAGTCCTTAAATAGGGAACGTTGAGCGTCTGCCGGCCCGTTTCGAAGGGGATTTCCGTACCAAAATGGCAAGCTCGCACACGTGGCGCCGGAGGTTACTTCTTTCCCGACTAGGCGGACTTGCCGAACGCATAGAATGTAGAGAACGTAACTGACCAATCTGCGACTCATTTCAACGGTTCAGATTTTCCACTTGGAAGGGCCTGACGGTGGATAAAGGAGTCCGCACTGGAAATCCTATCGAGACCTTTGCATAGGGGGCTGGGTTGGAATTCTGTAGGAATTTTAGTTTTTGGAATGTTGCAATTGAAGGGATTATGATATTCTGTTTTTACATTAAAAAATAATGGTAATTCTCTAATTTATTTTATAATTTCAAAAGGAAATATTTCCCTAAAATTTCCAATATTAATATTAATTTTATTTATATTTATCTGACTTGAAGTATATATTCTTTGGTAAGCAATGACATTATGTTTTACTTCTGTAAGTAGTCACTTCAATATTTTCCATATTTATATTTATATAATATAAGTTAGTGAAAAGAAACGCCGATTTTATCTGAAACTTTTTTTATAATAATTGTTATTTGCGTGAGCAAACTTTAATTAGAAGAATTAGGAAAATTTTAGAATGTCTGAGTTGGATAATATTTGATGCTGAGTATTAACAAATATTAATTTCCTATTATTCCGGAAATTGCTTGTAATTATACTGCAATCCGTACAAAAAAAATTATTTTAAATATATATATACCTAAAATGCAATCAGGGGTCTAATTAAGACTAACTAATACGGGAGATAGTCGATCCTTATCTCTTGGAGGCTCTCTTATCACAACAGATTCTAAAATTTATTATACAAAATATGAAATTATTACATCAACGCCCCTAGCTGAAAGCGGACGATCAGAATCTAAAATTTATTATTGGATAACATGTGATATCGTTTAATAAAAAGCTAAAGAATAATTCACTTTGTATTCATCGTACAACCACTTGAGTAGTTGAAAAATATAGTAGTGGTAGAGAAGATGCATCAAATCCTTTCGATCTAAGGATGGTTAAAGAACTTTTAGTCGGTTTAAAAAGGATAAACGACTTTTGTCGCCTATGATAGAAGTTATGCATGCGACGAGAAAGCTACTCCATGTTCCTTTTATCGTCATACTCTGTATTCAAATTCTTACGTCCATGGGGCCATAGAGTTTTGTCGATCTTAGAAGGGAATGACACTGGTTGATCATCTCACAAAGGAAAGGTAAACGACAGACTAATCGAGTTCATCCATAAATTCCTAATTAATGAGAAATAAATTGACATAGTGCTAACTAAGATGATTCATTGGAGAAATGATTGTGTCATATTTTATGTTGGACCCTGTGAGTATTTTGATGTGATCAACCAAATTAGATTAGGTCCTGTTAGTTATCTCATCCCTGTGTCTAAGTGTGCAGGAACTTAGGAGCGCAGGAAGCCGAGCAGAAGACACAGCTAGCGAGAAAGATAACATGGGAAGGGAGCCAACGGGTTCGGTGCGTCCGCATAATAAAGGTCCCTGGAACTAGGAAATGAATATCAATCAAGCAATCAACTCTGTATTCATTTCTAGTAATAGTTCTAAACTTTTAGTGTGTAAAAGATTTATTCGCCTTCAGAGAAAGAGATCTTTTAGAACTTTTTTCTACTGTCTTGGATTAACAACCTTCTTGATTGTAACCAAGTAAATTGCTAAGTCTTTTTCTTTATTTCTGTTAGTTTACTTTATTAAATTACACTATTTGAGTTGAAAGAATCGAGAAGGGTATACTTTTATTTTGTAGACAATTCACTCCACTCTTACCGACCCCGCTGCATCAACATTTTATATATCAACAAAACATTTTTCTCTTTTGTTGCGGTAATGTGGGTAAGGGACAATGTGTAATATATCAACATCATAACTTGGAGAAGGTTGAAGAACTAAAATAATAGATGGCTTAGAAAAATACAAGGAAACAGATGATACGAACAAATAGGGCCTAATAAACGCACATAACAAATCAAATCCAATAAATGTGACACGTAAATTATATCTGAACCATCAACGAGAATAGTTGATAGCTAAATCATCTTTAGCATGCATAATGATTTATTGATTCAGTAAAACTAATGCATTACAGTAGTCAAAATTTGCTGAAGAGTTAATTAATGTCATTTTGCTTACTAATATACCAAAATCTTTAAATTAAAAATCCATAATGCATGACCGAATTGTGTCTCTCTAGCTTACAATTGTTCATTCAAAACCTAGAAAGAAGTCGAAGAAAGAAAAGGGAGACGAGGAACCAACCTGCCTCCTCTATAATCTACATACACAACTTCTTTTCTATCTTCAATCCCTTCTGTACATGAGCATAAACCCTCCAAATAAATCACTTGCAGGATGTGAGTACAGAATTTATAACATGCATCAATAGGCGGATGATGGCTGACTCAGGGGCAGTAGTCGTTGGAAGGGCTCTTTGCCGACCCAACAAACTGTACACTTGCTCAAAGATAGGTCGGACGTGTAACACAATCATTTGGTCAGCCGGGTTGATTACTACAGCAACATCAGTCATCCAGCCAACTTTTCTGGATGTCTCATTGCCGATATCACAGGCCAGTTGCTGCAGAAGTGCCAGAAGAACACCTTGACTTAGGGGAAGTGGCACTGTGGAACAAATCGCATGCAAATCCACCTGCAATATCATGTTAGGATTGGGATAGAAAATTTAGCTTAAAGGTTTACATGAAAATATCAATGTCGAGCCACTAAATTAGGTTCCACAGGAATTAGACCCGTACCTGTGCACATAGCCAAGACACTATCGACACATCGCTTCTTTGAAGCGCCAGTGTGAATGCTTCCTCATATTTATGCTCAGAAATTAATCTGGAGAGTTCTTTTGTCGGATCTAGATGTGCCCCAACCTGCAGGAGAGACAGGGAGGCCTGCTGTAAATAGAATGAAGCGTCACTGAATTGCATACTAACAAGGAAATCAAGTTATCCAACTAAAACAAATAAAAGACAGGGTCCGTCCACCAGTCATGCATGCTACAGGAATCCTGAATGGAAGTTTTACCATCTCAGGAGGGCTAGCTGTAGGGCCGTTAGCTTGTTGGGAAACCAGAGGGTTGAGAACCTTTGTGTTTCCTGCTGCTATAAGAGCCAAAATTTTTCGTTGGCCATCAATTAACTCAGTAGTGAGACTTTGGGTGATTGAAGATGCAGAGCTGATTGCTTCCTGCACAAACAAAGAAAAAATTCATTGCAAATAAAAGGATTCACCTTGCAGTTTAAAGAGATTATAAGCCAAGCAAAATATACCAAGATCATAGACAGCACAGGCATAGTAGCAGAAGCAACAGCAACAAGGATAATGATGATTATGATATAGAGATACATACCCTTAAAGTAACTGCTAAAGGTGTATTTGCTGCCTCAAGTTGTTGATGAGCAGCAGCAGCGTGTTCATTCATTCCTTTCTGGAATGCATTGTCAACTTGCTCAAACATTGCTTTACAAGATTGCTCAAATGCAGGAACAACAGATGATTCCAAACAGGATCTAAGAGAATCCTGCATGTTTCATATAGAAAGAAGTTTTAGATTGGATTACTGCATTTTCTAATTGGAAGTATGGGATCTACAAACATCTATATCAAACAGCGAAACAACATATAATAACAAGCTTCATATTTGGAACTGCCAATATCCCAAGTCAAAATAAAAGAGATGTAGGATTCTGGTGTATTTGTTTGTTATAAAGTTAAACTATCACAAGGAGTGTTTCTAACAATAGGCTAGTTGGATAAGATCATAAGATACCTACAGTACACCTCAAATAGAAGGGGGGTCTGTGGACTATAAATATCAGTCATCCAGTCTAAACAAGATGGCCAGTAAAATATCAAGACGACAATTTTGCATTTAACACAACTAATATTGGCCTCAAATTGATTTGTTACTTATATACCTACACTCCACCGCAGACATGGAAGCATTATGATTCCTTCAATACAAGCCCCCCTTCATGTGTCTGAAATCATGGAGAAAATCCTAGCTGCTATTTTTAAACGGACCAAATGTGTTATAGACGAAATGTAGCATTTACCACTATTTCACAAGTGAGGCACTAGATGCATTGTGTTCCTAATCGTACATATGAAACATTCATATTAATGAGGGAACACATTTTACGAAGAGATAAAACTAAATAAACAAAGTCAATCATTCCAACTATCAAGTATGACACGTTCGAGTCATGGAAATAACCTCTTGCAATGCAAGGTAAGGTTGTATATAATAGACCCTTCCCCGATATCCACATTGGTGGGAGTTTTGGGCATTGAGCTGCCCATTTTATCAATATCAGCATTCTGCCTGCATGTTAATCAATCCTAATCCAAAGGAATCTGCTTCCACTGTGCTACCATTGTGATAAGTTTCCAAGCCCAAGAAGCAAACAATATGTCTGGTCAAATTGTAGATAAGTTTCACAATTGTGCTGCTGAATAGCAATATAGAGGACCACCAAATTCATTTCAAACAAGAATAGCATACCTCAAACTAAGCTTATAGACTATATAAAACAATAATGTTGTTTGATTAATTCATCATACAGTTTTTGCCATAATTCAATAGTCAGATGCATACACACACATCATTTTTTTTGAAACAATGCATACCTGAAGAATCTGCTTCCCAGAGTTTTGAAACTGCACTTGGATTTGTCTTGCAACAGTAGCTTCAAGTTTAGAACTGACTGACTTCTCCAACTGAGTTACTGCTTTATCGCCAACTCCCCTCTAAGAACAACGGAACATGGAAAGTAAGATAAATGACCAAGTTTTAGCCCAAATAAAAGCAAATAATCAGAAGATAAACCTGAAATGACTCTGCTATAGCTGAAGAAATAGCAGGTGCAACTGAACGAGCCACAGTGGATCCTATTGTAGAAAGTTCTTTCTTCACTGCCCTCTCTAAAATGGTTGGCAAGTCCTTATTCACATTGTTAGCAATTAGATTGGTGATTTGTTGCATACGTTCCTTGTCAAACTTCTCATATTTTGCATTTTCTTCTTGAACACGGGCCCATAAAGCATCTCCATTAGCTTTGATCATCTTCTCTATATTTCGGCTCAAGGAAGTCTCCATTCGTTTTCCTTCCTTCGCTACAGGAGCAGCCACAATTACACTCATCTGCTTTTGCAGTTCCTTCTGCATATTCACTACCTGTAAAGAACCAAAACCTAAGATGTTAACCCAACTAAAACTTAAAGCAAGAAGTGAAGCATAGAAACAGACATTATAGCCCAAAAGCGTCACTCTGATTTATATTGCTTCATTTTTCAAATTAGAAGATTTGCTACCTTACTGTGTGGGAGACTCCATCTTTCCATGGCAACCTTATAATAGGACATGCTTCTTCCATTTGATACCAAATCCTTAGTATTATCATCTCTACAATATCTTTTGCCACTAGTAATCAATCTTGTCATCTCTTATTTATGAGAATTTGGATGATAAAAAAAGGAAGAAAACAAAATCAACACTCAATTCCTCTAACAAGAAAAATAATTTATCAATTGGAAGAAATGTCAAAGAAGAAGATAATGAAGATAGTTTGCTCCTTGAAGGACAAGTTACAATCTGTGTTTATACTATTCCTTTCTGAAGTATTACTAATTGATGATGCTAACAACTCATTTCCCCTTAGTGAAGGAGAATATACAAATTGAGAAATTATTTTTTTAAGTTTTAGATTGAAAAAAAAGCTTTATTTTTTTAGATTCTTTTATTTAGGAAAAAAGTTAGCTAAGGTAATTTTTTTATTTAGTAATTATCTTGTTTAGAAGAAGAGATTCATCCCTACTTTGGCTGAGTCATTTTAGACATAGGATTAATTCTTGAATATTTTTAATTTACTTCCACTTCGTTGGGGTTGGACTATCTAAAGGGAGCATGCCAAAGAAGAACGAGAGGATTAGAAGCATTGTTGTTGGAATTGACATGAGTGAGTATAGTTGTCTTGACATGCCACCTGAAACTTAGTTGTACCACTTGTATCGGGTGATAGATAAATGTCTCAAGTTTTATTGGTGAGACAAGGAGGAATACTAGACGAGATAATTAGAAACATTGTCAATTGTTTGAACTCCGCCACTAAGGACCTCAGAGAAATTTACATCTGGACCATACCATTTGCATTTAGGGATGGCAACGGCAGGTTCGGGCCAGATTTGGCCAATCCCAGAACCCGCCCCCACTACAAAAAAATGAACCCGAACCCGGACCTGCCCTCCCTACTTTTTCAACCCGCCCTGCTCCGAACCCAATCAAAACTAGGCGGGATATTATTATTATTATTATTATTATTATTATACGGGGTGGGTTCGGAGCGGATTCATTGAAACCCGTAACCCGCCCCGAACCTGCTTTTAAAACCGGTCAACAGGTTTAAACCCACCCCGTAACCCATTTGACCGGGTTTAAACTCGCCCCGAACGGGGTGGGTTTAATACGGGGCCAGGTTTAAACCCGCCCCGTTGCATCCCTATTTGCGTATGCCATAAAACCCTCGTCTCCACTAGATGATCAACTAACAGTATTGAATTCAGAACACCTACTTCCTTTATATAATCCTCAAACCTAAAAATTTTCTTAACCTTTTGTACATTATCCCATTATGCCTTCTACCATCTCTTTGTAATCGTGATGATAAAGCTTTGATGCACCATTTCCCTCCTCCTTCATCTTCAATACCACTTTTTAATTATAATAAATTTTAATCTAAATTTGTTAATCTCAATCCAAAGTGGAGTTGTGCAGATTTACAAATTATGACCATAAGAATAAAACATGATATCCAAAGACCATACTGCTAGTTCAACAATTGATGGCAACAGATGTAAATACTGATATGAAAGGGAGAGCAGCTAGAAAAAGAAAGCAAAGAATACCCCATTGGTTGTGCACCACATATAGGTGAATGTTTTATCAAAGTATTGAATTTCACTAGCAAAGGGAGTACTCAAGTGTCAGCCATTTCATGCACCAGTTTTCATACAAGGAAATGAAGTTTGTGATTAATTCACCCCTGAAAATATAAATTAAAAAAAAAATCACACGAGTCTATATCCTAATAGGAAACCATTGACCAATCAGCTAGTCTTCATATAATAAGAGGGGAAGGAACATGCCCAAGACATTGTATGCCGCCTCAAGATACCAAACCAACCCTTAGAAACTTGATCAAGTCTGGATACTACCACAAATTGATCTCAGATTGATCCAATCTGAAGGTGAACAAAACAAACAATGTGAATCACGCCAATAAAAGTGAAAGCAAACACAAATCATTGCCCTTATGGGCACTAGAAACTCAGTCCCCTTTTAAAGTCTCTACAGAAGTATGTAGCGAGCGAGCCCAACCATTTCAATTAGTGATTTCAACTTTAAGTTAAATGATATTATACCTGGCTCAGCATTTCCTGCATTGCAAGAATATCTGTGGAAGCAGGATCAACTAAAGGGGCATTCTCACTGAGTGCTGATTCATTCAAAGAATAGGTGGAGTGCAGAAGGGTAGAGGAAGGTGATGAAGGACTGGATGTTTGATGTTGTTTTCCTTTTTGTTTCTTTCCTTTGACAACCGAGAGAGATTGAGATACAGTAATAACAGAAGGTTCAGTTATATCTTCTGTTGCATTTATTGTGCTATCTCGTCCATCTTCCTCAGCGGTAGCTAATAAGGTTCTCTTTGACTCAACCATAGCAATGTCATCACCTGAGTGACTTTCTTCTTCAAAGGAAGTTACTATTATAGGAGCCTCATTATCTACCTCCGAGTGGGCTATAGAAGTTTGGGGAGACAAATCCCGAACAGAAAAATCTTGAGCCACCTTCTGAGTATTGGTTTCCGGTTGAACTGCCTTAAACTCACCCACTAATTTCACTTCTACTTCAGCATGTTTAATGCTGTCACTAGTGTTTATGTCTTGGTCCTTCATTTCCTCAGCAAGTTTTTTATTGACATTACTGCTTTCTGAAGTAGATATAGCACCAGATAAAATTTCAGAGGGAGTAATTAGGTGAGTTGAGTTTCCACCAAGCTTAAGCATCATAGGAGGATTAAATATAGGGGATATATCATTATGTCCAGTATTGCGTCCATCCTTTTCGACTGAATACCCAAACACTGACTGATCAGTTTCATGACCCCTATATGATGGTGCATCCTCAGATGTCTTTTCAGGGCTCTTCAGAGCAAGTGATCTTCCTGCAATGTCCATGTTAAAGGGAACAGGAGAGGAGGCAGCATGCATTGCATCTGCATCCACATCTGGAAGTGGAGGAGCAATGAGTTTAACGTCAGCATTTGATGTAGATGATTCATTGATACCGGTAGTCTCAGAAGAATCTGGGATTACAAGAGCTGGAGCTGCAGATGCACAATCCATGCCACCATCAGTAAGAAGGGTTTGTAGTGAAGCATTTTCCATAGCATAATCAGTTCTGTAGTGTTCACTAGATATCGCTGGCACAGGTAATCCCTCGGAACTGGATGTCTCAGTTACATGAGATGAAGGATCTTTTGCTAACCCAACATTAGCAATTGGTGGTGGTAAACACTGAATTAAATCCAAAGCATATTGTTGAATTGCCTGTGTTTGTACACAATATACTTGTACAATTATATCTCCCTCAAGCAGGATATCATGTGTTACCGTAAGACTCAAAATAGGCATTGCCACAGTGAAATCTGCTATATGGTCCATGCGTGTAGAAGCAGGACATAAACCATAGTCAATATGCACTGCATAAATAGCATTCTTCTTGGCATTTGCAATTATTATAAGGCTTGCTTGAGGTAAAACTACCAATTGATTGAAAAAAGCCTCTTCCGTCTGAGGTTCTGAAGAACTTCTCAGGTCCAAAGTCTGAGAGCAATGCCATGATTCAGAGTCACTAGGCAATAGCCAACCTTCTTCGCTAGAAGAAGCCCAAAATTTTAATTCTCGACTTAAAGGTCCCTGCAACAGAAATTATGCAGTTCCAATGTCATTGTAAAGAAAGCTGTAAACAGCCAAAGAATGTCATTTAAGAATGAAGGTTGTCATTCATCTCAACCTACAACTGCACCATAAGAAAATAAAATTATCTTAATCATTACTATATTATGGACACACTCCTACGAGCAGCAAAAGAATGACAGCTAAGAAAATATGTATGTCAAAAGTAACTGGTAACATAAACATCCTTGAATACACAATATGAGACATACAGCTGTGATGAGATTGATGTGTTCAGGGTGGTTAGGTGCTGTCATGAACTCCACGGAGTTGACAGGATGACCATCATGTGGCCTTAAAACAGAGAGGGGCATTGCTTTACGGTCATCCCAGATCTTAACCTGTGAGATGACAGAAAATGATAAAAATGATAATAGAAGGGGAAAAAACAATGAGCGCAACAATCAAGAATTAGCATTAGCATCCTGGCATCCAAAAACAATAATATTACTGTAATTTTCAGTAATAAATAACCCAAAAGATTCACTATCATCATCAAATCAACAATGGAGTATCAAGCTCGTGTAAAAAAAAATTGAAGGTTTTGTTAGGCTACTGCTAATCAAAACTCGAAAAGCATGGGTCTTAATATAAAAAGAAATATATATTACTTAATTGCTTTGTCTCTAGTTACATAGGTCTCTTGTGAGATTTAATGTTTTACTGATGTGATGATAAAAGAAAATATTCACATAAGTACCTGAGTAAAGTCTCTTTAGAATCACATTAGACAAAGGTGGAAGCATACCACATTTCAACACAGTTAGGCTATAAGAATTAATACCATGTAAAACTAACTTATAGCAACAAAACATCAATTAAAAGTTTAAACAATAGCTATTTGTTTTGGCCAAAGAAATTTTGCAAGCTCACGAGAGTTGCTATCTCCATAATGGACATATCTATTATTAGTTTTCTTATCTTCAATATTGCATCATACACATGATCCCCATCTCTTTTGGAAACCCTGACCATCAGTTTTCTTGAATTTTGATTGCATGCAAACACTAACAGGCACATTTCATTTGGAACTGAACTAAACAATGTGGTCATATAATAGACTACAAAGAAGTCAAGAAACATACAGCAGTAGTTCTACAAAGTGAATTTTACCTATTAGATATGCATCTTTGTATTGCCCGCAACACAAAATATTAAAAGAGCAAGCATTCAACCAATGTAAGTACAAACCGTGCCATCTTTTGATGATGATGCTAAACGAGTAACCATCCATTGCGATATGGACAAATCAGTCACCTCTCCATCATGTTTACCTATAATCTGCACTCCTTCGATGATCTTTTCAATGGGGCATTTTAGTGGCTCCTCAGCCAAAAATTCTTTTCCCCTTCCGACTTTATTTATATCAATTTTTAGCACATATACCCCTATTCCAACAAACATAATTTCCTGCAGAAGAAATTTCAGATTCATAAGAATACCTAGATATGACTATAAGGAAAATTAGCTGTAGCAAAAAATGCATCCCTACATTGGTAAATTTAAGGGGTGGTTGAAGCCATGTTCCCATGTAGAGTTGTATCAAACATGATCATGCAAATTTTAATGATAACCTTACTTGCTTGTGAGAGTGCCAACAAATTCGGGGATGATATGACTCTTTATCTCCAACTATCTGAATAGCCATTATAATTTTTCCAGTAATCAGTGGCTTGTTGTCCTCATCAGGCCCCTCATCAATCTTCCACACAAAAATCCTTCCATCAATGCTTGCACTAGCAATAAAAGCAATGAGCAGAATGTTAAGGGAAAAGAAGGGGAAAAAAAAAGATCATCATTAAGTACCTGGCTAAAAGGTGTACATCTTCGGCAAAGAAAGCCATGTCTGTAACTCTCTACAAAAAAATGCAAATCACATTAATCTAACTTAAGAAGAAAAGAAAAGTAAAGCAAAGCAAAGCAAAGCTGCACAATAAAGAATTCCAGATTGCGCCACTAAAATACTAAATGCATGAGGAATATCTCAAACATGAGAAAACAAGAAGAAGAAGCAACATGGCAATTTTTCCTTGAACGAGATGTGGCAAGGATATTTCTTAAGAAACAGATGCTGACAAAAATCCTGCACATAGAGAACAATAAATAGAAAACTATTATATTTATGAATGGCATGTACTGCCAGTAAGGAACAAAGATTATATTTGAGAGTCGAATTCCATTATTGGGAAATCTGTTGTGTGTCATTACCTCTGTAAGCAGGAAACAGTTTGGTAATCACAGGCTCAAAAACTAGATGCCAAGAGATTATTAGAAAAAGCAACAGATTTTGTTTTACAAGGTTCTTATACGCGAACCATCTGGCTCGAACAGTTCAGATTCATTAATTTACCACTAAAGTGGAATAAGGAATAAACTATGAGGTCTCCCAGATCTTAGCACTCCATAACTTGCTTACCTGGAGACACTATTAACCGATAAAAATCTGTAGAAACTAGTTTACCAATATAAATCAGAGACAACTCCACAATGATATTCTCAACTGAACTGCAAACAAAATCAGATCACACAAATTAATTTCTTTGGGCAGTAGTATGCTCAACATACAAAATAAAAGTTACAATTGAAGTTCTTTGATATGCATCAGAAAAGCTTCCAACATTATGTTAAATAATAAACATATAAATGATTGAGCAGCTAAAATCACATCAAATCAAAGCCTTTATACTTAAAATATGTTCCATCTGCCAACATGAAGATCAAAGCAGATATTTAATTGTTTTAGCAAAATGTTTCAGATGTCAAGGTGAAAAAACATGTCCAGGTCATAAACTATGGATGAGAAACAAAGTATAAGCTTTCAATTAAAACTTGTGCAAAAACAAAATCCAGTTAGCATCCAAAAATAAATTATCTAACAATCCTAAATCTTTAATTTAGTAGAATCCACATTCAAACTGCCAACAGACTTAGAATTTCAAGAACTAATTTTATCTGCATGAATTAACTATATACTACAACATCCTTATTATAATGATATCGTCGTAAATCAAACAAGCATATAAACTAAGACAAAATGACTTCACACCTCAACAGGATGAAATTTTTTGACTGATCAAGGGTTGAAGAATTACTAAGTCTAGTTGAAAGTTTCTTACGATCGAACCTGAGAATGCCCCTTTAGCAAAGATCTCAGAGCTGTGTTGATATTTAGCACCCGAACAGCACCAAGCTTAAGCCCATAGCATATGTAGGTCCGGTTGACGGCGATTTGCCGGCCCAAAACAAGCCCTGGGTCAGATATATACTTGGTGATCGGCGTCACCTCGAGCTGAGGCGGTTGGTTCTCTCCCGGCAGACGTGAATCCACATCATAGACAGCATGTGCCCCTGTGCTGAGAAGCCGACCCCTAGGCGATTTGTTGCTCGGCAACCTCGTTGGCGCTGGCTGGGCCAGTGCCGCATGTGGTGCTGACGGCATAGGATGAAGCACGCCAACCGTGGAAGGCATCAGGAAATCCGAAGGAGTAGAAGAGGGAGGCGGCATCGAGACGGCGGGATCAAGTTGGGGGCTTGCAGGAGGGTTCAGGAGGGCCATAAGGCGAGCACCGGGATTTGTATTGGAGCTAGTACTGGGGTTAGTGTTGGGATTGGGGTTCGGAAGGTGGGGATGCACAGGCGGGTAGATGACTGGGAGGCGGTGGAGGGACTCCTGGGGGTAGTGGAGGAAAGGATGGTGGTGGAAAGGCGGAGTAGCCATGGGGTATGAGAAAGCGCCTGGATGCGTCGGAGTCGGAAATGTCGACGGCGGTAGCGGAGACGGGTACGCAGAGGTAGGAGGGAATGGCTGCCGGGGAATGGCACCGGGACTAGGGCTGGGGGGCTTGAACAGGGCCTGCGTGTCGTAGATTGCAGAGGTGTTGGGGCCCCCGCCGGGGGACGCCATCGTCGATGGCGTAGGGTAGAAACTTCGAGGAAGAGAAGGGTTTAGTCTATCGTGCGCCGCAGTGGCGAGCGGCGTAGGTTAATCAAGATCTCAAGCAAAAGCGGAAACGTCCAAGACGGGGGGACGAGACACGAGTGGGGTCAACAGGTAAACGAACGGTTCTATTTTATATAGCAAATTTCACTTTGCCCCACTATTTTCTCTCTTTTTCATTTATAACTTCACAATTATAACTCACCATTTTTTTTTAAATGACGTGAGATATAGAAATGACCCGGCCGGTTCTATTAAATTTTAGAATGACACACAAGCCATCAAAATAAATCGGCAAAAACTTAATGATCCATTAATTTAATATTTTTACTAAAAAAATTTTATCTCTTAATTTAATGAAATCTAAATATATCTAAAAAAAAATTAAAATGCGCCCTACTGCTGCATAGTTAGAGCATTCACATTAATACCCCTATCACTATATTTAAAATTTAATATAAATAGCTCATTATATTAAATTTAGATAATCATTTTTCACTACACACTACATTAATTATCCTAAAATTTTCATTATCTTCAATTTTTTATTATTTTCTTCTCTTTCTTTTATTTTTTATTATTATATTTATAAGATGAATGGAAGGAAAAAGAATGAGTAAAAGGAGAGAGATTGAAAAGAAATATTATTATATATTTAAGATAAAATTTTCATTCCCTAAATTTAGAGAATCATTATTTATCAAATTCAAATTTAAAAAATATATAAGGTAGCTGATGTAAAAATTGATAACTAATATAGATGCTCTAATGCATCATTACCTAGGGCTATAATTTCACCATTTCAGCTAGTATAACAATCAAAATCTTAAGGGGTAAAGTGGTACTTTTATTAAAACTATAATAAGTAAATTTTAATTTTTTCAAAAAGTTTATGATAACTCTGAGTGAAAATATTGATATGACAACGTATAACACTTATTAAAATATAAAGGCATACCAATACGAACATTATTATACATTTGAAATATCATTTCAATAATAATACATCAACAACAAAGAGAGTCTCATTAAATATTTAATAAAGCAAGTTCTACCGCTTTGAATAAGGTCACCTTCTACAACCATTTGAATAAGGTCACCTTCTACAACCATTAAGCCAATTGAAAAAATTATTTAGGCATCAATTGAATCATGAACAATTCAACTAGTCTCCAGAAAGAAAGAAAGATCGATGTACAATTAGTCATACGAAAGATAAGAGATAAATTAGAAGCTCATCAGAATCTTGATCCCGCCGCAGGACCTTTAGCTGCAACAAGGAGCACCTTGAGAAGAGGGTCCATCTCTTCCATCTGATGGCCCTGTATTTCCTCCATAACCAATTTTGATTCCATAAGACTGCCAAAAACCATGCCATCAATCATAAAAACAAAAGTAGTGGATCTTTGTAGCACAAGATTCTTGAAACATACTTCATTTGATACATCAAATACTCCCTCCTGAATCTTCTTGTAGATGTTTGTTGCAGTGTCGATGAATGCCTGCATGCGATGGACACTATACTAGCTAGTAAACGTAATTGAGCCAGACAAGAAGATACAAAACAACATGGCATTATTTCATTTCACCTCCTCGACGTTCTGTGCAGTTTTGGCCGAAGCTTCCATGAATATCAATCCATGGTCCTTGGCGAATTGTTCGCCTTCCTCGGCGCTGACAGCTCTTCTGTGAGCCAGGTCTGACTTGTTGCCTATGAGCATGATCGTCATCTTGGCATTGGCATGCTGCCTCGCATCTTCCAGCCAACTCGCGAGATGGTTGAACGTCTCCCTCCTAGTGATGTCGTACACAAGCAATGCACCGGCAGCACCTCTGTAATAGGATCTGGTGATCGATCTGAATGATTCTTGCCCGGCCTACAATTTGCAAGGTTTTGGTTTTTCATATCAAATCTCGATCGACGACAACTAGCTATAATGTCAAACTCACCGTGTCCCAAATTTGCAGCTTTATGGGCTTCTTGTCTATGTTTATCATCCTCGCTCCGAATTCAACCCCGATTGTTAAGTCGTGCACAGGTTGGAAACGCTTGTCTGTGAATTGCAGAAGAAGACATGATTTCCCCACTCCTACCGTCGACACGAAAACAAACATGATCAATTATATACAGAGATTCACTCAATTTCATTCTCATGAGAACAACTAAGACATAAACATGATCGATCGGGGAGCTTTTGAATAATTGCTGACGGGAAAAGGGAAGAACAACTAATCAATAAAAACAAGCCCATTTGGGAGAATTTCAATTCTTCGAATAATTAAGATGTAAAGAATCGCAAATTAATTAAATACCTGTGTCGCCGATGACGATGTACTTGAAGAGGAAGGCGTAGGACATGGCGATTAATGGGATCTCAAAGCCGCGCAACCCCGTCCCGCCGCAGATTGAAACCCTAACCTCTGGTTCCCTCTCCACAGACCAAACAGACGGTCTCCTAAAAAACAACTAGTATAATAAAATGCAAAGCGACGACAAGCTTAAAAATAGGCCAAAAATTAAAAAGAACATTTTTTTTTCCCTTTCTTAATGATCCGAGCGGAGATTGGCTAGCAGTGACAGCAATTCTCATTCATTAGATCGACTGGAACAGGCCAAAAACAGATGATCTCCAGCATCGGAGGGTGCAACGTGGAGCTCAAGCGTGAACCTTCCAGTGCGAAGTCATATGTGTCGCCTCACTGATGAAGGCACGGCTCGTTGTTCTCTCTGCGTGACGCCACGTATAAAGAGCATGCATCATCACAGAAGGCATCGTGACATGTGTCTTCCCTGTCGATTTCCATCGTGCTGCCAAATATCGCCTATGCTGTTCGCGATTTTTGATATTTAATATTTAGTCAGTGCAGGGAAAGCACATGCAAAGATGCCTTCTCGCCATGTGATTAGCAACTGCATGCATGATTGGAGGCAGAAAGCTAACCTACTTTTGATTTATTTTAATTTTTTTGTTTTCATCTTAATATGGGTTTGGTTTTTGATTAATTACGTATTAAGGTCTGATTAACTGGATTTGGTCGTTGAGAGCGAGGATATCAAGTTCTAGTTGTTAAGTACTAGGTATCGTTTCGGTAAAGAAATGCTTTCCTAGTCGACCGACGTGTTCACTCGCCTCTGTGATTGGATGTTGAAGTGGGGCCCGTGGAGAAAGAGGAGAAGGTGGTTGGGCGGGTTTGGAGGAGCTACGGGTCGGAATGAATTGTTTTAACATTATCTCTTGGCAGACGAGTGCGACTTACCGGAGGTGAGTTTAAAAAGTGCCCGATGGTTCAGCAGCAAAGTTGGAGAAGCTTACGGAGAAGATGGGAGCGGTAACCTTACCGGCAAATTCATCTATAAAGCAGACCACTGGCTCTGGGCTCTTTAGCTGCTCCCCTTTCTTAGCTTGCGTCTCGACGAGTGTTTCCGAAGAGTAGCAGAAGAAGAAGAAGAAATCGCTAGTCCATCACAGTGAGTTACTCCGATCTGTACCTTTTTTTGTAGCTTTCTTGCTTTCTCTTCGACCAATCTGGAATCTTGGCGGGGGGTAGATTGTCTAAAAGGTTTTTCTTTGTTGGATGAATTCTTGGTGGTTGATCTTATCTTCTTTCTTGTTTGAGGAGTTTGATTGCTTTGAATCTACCTGTTTTGTGTGTGGAATTTTGGTAGATGAACTGTTTACAATTTTTCTGCAACCTTTTCGATCGATCTATCGGTATAATACTAATTAGGGGTTTTCCCCCTCCGAGATCTGAAGTTTCTTTGAGATAGTACCTAATGCACGCTTGCTCCCTTTCAATTTGTCTCCAGATTGGACTCCCGGCGATTTCTATTCCGGTGATCCAAAAGCTTTCTGGGTGCAAATCGCGACCGTCAAATTCCGGAGTCCGACGGCGATGGGCCTTTCGAGCCTGCCGACCCCATCCGATAGCGTGCTCACTCTGGTGCTCGTCAACACCGCCCTCACCATCTCCATCCTGAAGCAGCTTCTCGGCTCCCTGACCCACCTCCTCCGACTACGCGCGGCGCCTCCACTGCCTTCGGATCACGCCGCTGGGGAACAGGCTCAGGAGCCGCACAGCCTGACGGAGCGGTTCCGCACCTGGTGCAAGCCGGTCCGGTTCGGCTCCACCCTGGGGCGGAGGCGGGAGCGGACCGCCGACTGCCGCGTCTGCCTCGCCCGGTTCGAGCCGGACTCAGTGGTGAACCGTCTCCTCTGCGGCCATTTCTTCCACAAAACCTGCTTAGAAAAGTGGCTCGACTACCAGCACGCCACTTGTCCCCTCTGCCGGACTCCCGTCCTCCCTGGCGAGGAACCGGGCGTTGCCTGCTTCATCTCGACTTCTTCTTGGCCGTGGTTTTAGATCGAAGGACACGACGCCGGTCTCCATGGACGATGCAGGTGCGTTTCTATGTATGCAGCTACCCTCCTTCACAATACTGTTGTGTTGGTGCGGTGAATACTAGTTTTTGTTCTCGGCTTCTTGTAGACATGGAATACTGTTCTGTACAGTCGCTATTAATCTAAATTTGTTGTCACTCATGCTCTTCTTCTGCTTCTAATTCCAAGATTGCCTCCGATGGATTGAGCGGATTACGTGAACGAATAAAACATCGCACGTACCGTGCAAATCTGTAGATTGAACGACCAAAGCTGCTAAAGTAGTTGGATGGATCAAGCATAAAGTGAATTCATTTCATTAATGAAACTGAGTGAATCATTTCGTTGCGTTTAGATTCACATTTTCATTTTTCTTCCGTCCAACAATTGACTTCTGACTTTGTTTTTGGTATGAGTTGCATGCTTGCATTACCTTTGTCATCACGCATGTTGCATATGGATATGGTCTTCCAAGAAAGCAACAAACTAAAGCAAGCTATAAAGTGCTGTAAGCCAAAAAAAAAAAAAAAAAAAAAAAACGAGTCATCGGGTGCATTGATTTCCTTGTATATTTTTATAGAATAACTATACTGTGGAATCAGTTTTCTGCACTTGCGGGTCACACCCAATCCTTCGGACTTGAGTAGGGAATCAGTTGATTAAAGCATCTAATAAGAATTAGCATCCATTTCCTCTTCGCGGAAAATGCTTCTGCACTTGCACATTGGAAAGTATCTTTGATCCAGATGATCTTAAAAGATTGGCGTCGAATTTGATCAAATGAGGAAAATTTGGTGAATACTACTCCAATCTGTCTGGCTACTACGATTTTATTTGCACTTTATTTCTTTTCTCAAGTGATTCTATGGTCAATTTGACGAGTGCAAATTAGTATTCATAAGAAAGAGACTAAAACTTCCGACAAAAAGAAAGACCTAAAACTACTGCAAAACTTAGAACACGTAAATCTAAATATCATTCTTTATGGCTAATTAATGCGTTTATATCCTCCGATACTAAATACCCTTTAGCCTCCTGATAGTCCCGGGAGATGTCATGGTAGGACATTCAGGTTATCTCTCAAACTTCTGAATTAGTCATCGTAAACTTCCATGGGACTGGATTGATTATTTTTCCATGAGATTGGATTGATCATTATCAAAAATAATCAATGATATTAACTGACATTATCATTTAATTTTTTATTTTTATAAATTATTTATTAGCATCAAGCAGAATTAAGTTCCAATTTTTTATAATAAATTAGTACCTGAACAATCCTAAAGGGCCACCCAAATATTCTAAAACTAAAAAATCAACACCCCTATGTAATCTAATGGGATTTGCAAGCCTAGCAAACATCATGTTGATCCAAATCCAGAGACACCGCCTACCTTTTAAGCATCCGGGATAGTTCTAGGTAGATCTCATCAAAATTTTGTACCGACTATAATCATAGTGGATGACTCAACTATCCAACATCTAATATTAGTCATCCTACTGAAAAATTATAGGATCAAATATTAACAGGAATGAATAGCGTTAAAAATGCTTATAATAAAAATAATAAACAGATAATAACTGAATTAATTGAGTTAGCATAGTAAAAATAATAAATTAATTTAGACTAATTTAATTAAGATAAAGGTTAATATAAGCATTGTTAAAAAAATTTAATTTTTATTTCTAATTTCTTCTAGGTACATAAATCTGAGAAAACAATCTAAAATTTAAGCAAATAAAAATTTAAGACAATACTAAAACAATATAAAATGTTACTCTAAGTGTTATCGTTAAAAATAAAACACGTGTTGCGGCACAAAAAACAAAAAGAGTACATAGAGCACTAGACAAACTAGATGATTGAGCAAGGGATGAATTGAAAGCTCTGTCTTGAACCTTCTTATATAGTGCTCTCCCAGTCGCATGTACAAGTGCTAATGTAGTTGCAACTTCTATCTGTAAGATAACATTAACAATGATTTTCGGTCGCCTGTGTACCACCCAATTGCCTAGGCGGGGATCAAACTTCATCTTGACTGTCGTGTTCGAGTTGCTGATAACATTACTTCACGCTCAGTCACATGTATACATGTTCGCCTAGACCTTCCGAAATCACTTCGTCGAAAGTTTTCACCAGCCAATCGCCTCCGAACTCCATCAGATTGCTTAGAACTGCCTAATATTCTGCAGTTGTTACACATGTTGGTTCGAAGCGCAGCAGAAGACATATAATAAGTCATGGATCTTTTCGTGTACATAGGGTGTGTTTGGTCGGGAGTTATCCATCCAAGGTTATCAACGAAAATCCTATTTGATTTAGGTAATCAATGATTCCCAAATAATGTTTCATGCCCGACATGACAAAAAGTCGTTTTCTGTTTTATAGAAAACGCGTGTTTTCTATAAAATGAAAATGAAAATAATGCAAACCAAACACACCCTAAGGCTTTTCTTAATTCCGAGGTTAACGAATTTTTTTTACCAAAAATACTTTCCGATAAAAAAACATGAAAAAATAGAAAAAAAAATGTAAAAAATATTTTTAAAATGTAAAAAAAAAAAAAACAATAAAAAATTTTAAAATTTAAAAAAATGTTAAAAATTAAAAATTTTAAAATTAAAAGTAAATAGAAATAAAATAAATAAATAAAAAATAAAATTAAAAAAATCTAAAGATAATATAAAAAATAAAAAAACATAAAAAACAAAAATATATATAAAATATAAAAACATTAAAAAAATAAAAAAAACATAAAAACGTACAAAAAAAAATATACAGGAAACAGAAAAAGTAAAAAATATTAAAAAAATTAAATAATAATAATAATATTATATATAGTTGGTTTTGTAACTAAGGGTAATACAGTAAAATATTAAGCTAGGGTATTCATTAAAACCTTAAACAAACAAATTTTTGTTGCATTGCCTAGGTTGAACCAAATAACATTTAGTTATGTTTTATTTCCCATAACCTTGATTATGTGATTACCTGGTAATCGCATAACCAAGGTTATACATGATAACTTGAACCAAACGTACCCATATAATTTTGCACAAAAATAATATAAAACATACCTCGAGTCCTCGATAGGTGTGAATGATATTACAGACAGATAAACAAATAAGAGCCCCACGTGTGACTCCTCTAGTGGTATTCACGCGCACTACATCATGAACTTAACACGATCCGTTAGGTGCTAGCCTCTTGGATCGACAAAGTCTTGGAAGCACTACCGATCTCTTTCGATGGAAGGAAGCGAAGAAGAATCTGACAAGGGAGACTCAAAGAGAAGGAATTCTTATCTTGCATCTTGTCGAGGATGACTATTTATAAAAAAATTAAAAATATTTCATATCTTCAAATTTTATTTCAAAAAGTTTTCATCAATTAAATATATACATAAACATGTATTTTAAATATAAATGAACACAAACGAGTACTTATGTTGGATGAAAAGTATTATTTTTATTTCAAAATTATAACAAAGAGAGATAATAAATTGGCATAAAACTTACTTTATAGTCTTTCAAGAATACGAAGAGTTAAGTTCTCAATAAATTCATCATTTATGATCTTCATTAATTAGGAAGATGAAGAGTTATAGACTCCATAAATTCTTCATTTATGACCTTCATTATGATGACTCTTAAACTTTTCCATTAATTATCAATTATGATGACTTTTCGAATTCTCCATTAATCATCATGATTATGACTATATTCTCTCTTCTTTGCATCAAATAAATCCATATTTGATCTTGATCTCGACTAGTATCTGATACCATTGTTCATGTTTACGTGTTATGCGTGCGACCATCTAGGATAAAATTAATAAATTTAAATCGCAGTCGAGAAAGCATCAACACAACAGAAGGACGGCCCGATGCTACAACTATAACGAGGAAGGGCACATCAAAGATGATTGCCCCAAACTGAAGAAAAAGAACAAAGAGAACTCTAAAAAACTGACATCCTCTACACGCAAGAGCCTGAAGGCCACATGAGATGATTCTTCATCCTCCGAGTCAGAAGCCGAAGCTTTCTCGGGACTAGCACTGGTGGCCAACCATCTCTTCGAAGATTACTCGGACTCAGAGATGAGTATTGATCAAGGAGGAGAATCAGAAAAAGAAAGCTACGATGAAAGGGGAGCATCACCAAGTGAGGTAAGTAAGGTACGTGATTTCACTCCTTCTCAATTTTTTAAGTTTATCAAAGTACTTACTAAAGACGTAGTGAAAAAGAAATTGCCAAATTAAAAAGAAAGTTAGAAAATTTTAATTTAAAAAATGAGAAATTAAATTTGAAAATTGAAAAATTGAAAACTGAAAATTCATATTTAAAAACTAATGCTTTTCAAAAATAAAAAAATTAATGTTTATGGAAAATTAAACTGGTATGTAAGAAAACATCAAGGTCAACTTAGAAAAATACCTAAAGGCTATGTACCCCTTAAGTTTTTGACCAACCGTGTAGGAAGGAATCTTTACTGGGTTCCAAAATCGTTACTAGTTTAAAATTTTATTTTAGTTAAAAGCTTACAGTGAGAAAATTAAACAATGAATTTCTTTATGAAATTTTGTCTAATGAAGTAGTTGTTGCTCCAATAATCAAGATGGTCTGGTGCCTCGCCACGACCTGGAAGCCGAAATATCGAAATAAACTGTTTGATTAACTTTTTGATAAAAATATTAAAATTAGAATTAAATAATGCTTTAAAATTTTTTTAAACATTTCCATAAAAATTCTTCAAAAATATTTTTTTTATCTAGAAAAATATTTCTTGAAATTTTTACTTAAAAAAATTCTTATTTTTTTTAATTAAGATCTTTTCTGAAATTAGATTTATCTAAGTTAAGTTTTTCTGAAAATAATATTAAATTTTCACTTAGAAATTTTTTTTTTCAAAATGTCTTAGAAATTTTTCCCCCATTTTTTCTGTGATCAAAGGGGGAGACTTAAGTAACAAGTTTAAGGGGAGTTAGGAAAATTTTAAAAAAAATTTAAATTTTGTGCTTAAAATGTTAGTTTCGTAATTTTCTTAAAATTACTATTTATTTGTTTTTACCCTAACTTAAACTTTAGTTTATGCACATCAAAAAAAGAGAGATTGTTGGACCCTGTGGTTGTTTTGATGTGATCAACCAAGTTTAGGTTATGTCATGTTTGTCTGATCTCTGTGTCTAAGTGTGCAGGAGCTTAGGAGCGCAGGAAGTCGAGCGGAAGACGCAGCTAGTGAGAAGGACGACACGAGAAGGGAGCTGACGGGCTCGGTGCGTCCGAAGGACGAGAGAGCTGCGGAAGAGTACACCGGTGGGAGAGAAGAACGTGTGCGGCGTTCGAGGGACGTAAAGCCGGGACGGAAGACTACTTGAGGAGAAGACCGGGAATTGGATTCGAGTGAGCCCTATTGCGGTTGGCCGAAATCACCCAAGCAAGCCGAACTAGAGCAAGTCAACCGGGAGTTGACTTGACAAGTGTTCGGTCGACCGAACGCCATGATCGGTCGATCGAACCCCTATCTTCAGAAGCCAGCCGTCGCAGCCATGTCAGCATCCAGCCGTTGGTTGATCGGTCGACCGAACCGAAGATAAACCAGAAGACCTAATCGAGCGTGCTGATCGGGCCAGCTTAGGGAGATCGTTGGCTGATCGGTCGACCGAACACAAGGATCGATCGACCGAACGCAAGGTTCGGTCGACCGAACCTAAGCTCGATCCACAGAGCCTGCATCCAGACGGAAAGCTGGGAGAGTTCATCAGGTTCGGTTGACCGAACCTGGGGATCAGTCGATCGATCCCTTTCGAGTCAAAACCTGATCCCGAAGATCAGGTGATCTGATAAGTTTTGGAACCCCTATATAAAGGGGTCTTGAACAGCTATTCGAAACAACAACTCTGTACTTTCATTTCTTAGCAACTTCTGTGCTCTCAAAGTGTAAAAGGCTTCACCGCCTTCAAAGAAGGAGACGTTTCTAGTGCGCTTTCCAACCGCCTTGGATTAACAACCGTCTTGGTTATAACCAAGTCAAATAGCTGAGTCGTCTCTTTTTATTTCTATCATTTAATTTATAATACTCTTGTTGCTTTCATTTTGAGTTAAAGTTCTTTGAGGAGGGTATACTTTTTGAGTGACAGGCAATTCACCCTCCTCTTGCTGGTCGTGCTGCACCAACACTACCCACCGAGCAAGACTGCCCACATAAGGAACCTGATCGCTATCTTCAAACGGATAGACTCAGAATCATTATTTGAAGCCTGAGACAGATTCAAAAGCATGCTGAGACAGTGCCCCCATCATGGCCTTGAAAAATGATTGATTCTACACACCTTCTACAATGGGATCAACTATCACACAAAGATATCTCTAGATTCTGCAGCAGCAGGAGCACTGATGAACAAGAGCCTTGATGAACCTGAAGAGATCATAAAGAATGTGGCACAGAACCACTATCAGTGAGCATCTGAAAGATCTAGTGGTGTTTTCTCAAGGAATCAGACGAAGGCGTCAAGGAAATTCGATGTAGATGCATTCACACTCATGTTTGCAAAGCTGGATGCTTTGACTAAGAAATTTGAAGTCGTGGGTAGCAACACAGCTAATGCAATAGCATGCGTTTGCGACATCTTTGGAAGTACGTACCACGCTCAAGACACTTGCCCCCTTGGGCCAATGCAAGCACAGATAAATCAACTTGAGTAATATGATGCAATAGCTAGTTATAATCAGCAGCAAAATAATCCGTACTCTAACACATACAACCCTGAATGGAGGAACCACCCCAACTTTTCGTACAGGAATAATCAAGACCAAGGGCCAACACATTAAAACTACCAACTTGGGCAACAAAGTTACTCATCTGGACATACATCAGACTTATCAACAGCAGCAACCTTCACAGCTGTCCAGGATTGAAAAGATGATTGAGGAAGCTCTCTCAGAACAAAAGGAGATGAAGAGTGAGATCAAGCAACTGACTCAAAGGCTGGAAAATTCTGAGATGCATCAAAAGATGCAAGACAGCCAGATAGCTCAGTCTATTACAAGAACACAGGGAACCTTCCCATGAAAACTTGACATAAATCCGGTGGAACACTACAACCGCATCGAGCTGAGGAGCGGAGGAACGTTAGGAGATCCTCAGATCAACACCCACGAAGGACATAACTCAGAGGAGGAGCATAATCAAATCCAGGACAGGGATGGAGAGGAGATCATCAAGAGGATTGAAGGAACTTTTTGAACTCCTCCACAAAGTAAGACAGTCCATTTTCCCCACAAGCTGATAGCATCCCAAAAGGATGAAGAGTTCCACCGATTTCTGAAAAAAATCAAGGAGATTTGCATACAAGTACCCTTGATAGATGCACTGCACCAAATGCCGAAATTCGTAAAATTTTTTAAGGGAATTCTATCCAACAGGAGACAAAAGGGCGACTTCGAGACTGTAGCATTGACAGAGAATTGCAGTGCTCTGCTTATGGCGAATACTCCACCAAAACTTCAAGATCGAGGGAGTTTCTCTATACCGTGTAAGATTGGTTCTGAACTCAAACAGAGAGCTTTATGCGATTTGGGAGCTAGTGTCAACCTACTCCCGTACTCTTTATGCAAAAAGCTGGGACTCCAGAACATTAAACTGACTACTATGGCACTGCAGTTAGCTGACCATTCATGTAGATACCCAATGGGAATAGTGAAAGACGTGCCAGTAGAAGTGGGTGGATATGTCATTCCCACAGACTTCATCATTCTGGATATGGAGGAGGACCCCAAGATATCGATCATCCTTGGAAGGTCATTCCTTGCCACAGTTGGAGCCCTCATCGATGTGAAGAATCACAAGTTATCCTTGGAGATCGGCAAGGAAAAGATTGAATTTAATTTATCCAACTCTTCTAACTATGTCTCCTCTTCTCAGGAAAACTCTAGCAGGATGAACGCACGCAAAGTCGAAGAATGCAGCTTTCATGAGAGTTCCCCTCCAGCGAACGATAAGGAGTACATATGTCCTGCACGAGCAAAGCTAAAGGCACAGACTGGAGCACTAACTCTAGGAGGAGAGTCTTGCTTCCACGAGTTCAGCCCACACTGACTGAGATGGGGTCGAGCTAAAGACTTCCATAGTCAGGTGACGGAGTTCGTTCAGGATTATGAGGTTAACCAGGAAAGAATGAAGAATTTTATGGATGATATAGATATCACTCGACAACAAGTAGACGCCATGTATCAATATCATCAACACATTGGCCATCTTCCTGATATGCCTAGATTCCCCTTGACCCATATCAGGGACCTCCTTTCCCCCACCCCCTCCATCTCCACCGTATTGATTTCATCGGGACGATGAAAAGTCTAAGTCTGGGGGAGTGTTGTTGCATAACCTGAGTTGAGTCGAGATTTTCTTATTCTTAGTTTTTCTTTTCTTTTTCTTTTTCTTTTTCTTTTTCTTCTTGCATATTTTATTTAGTTTGCTTTGCTTTACTTAGACTTGCTTTGTTTATTCATATTTTTATTTGTTTCTTCTTACACCTTATTTACACTTTCTTTTCATTTCTTTCTAAGGTTTATTTGAGAACATCAAGACTGTTGAAGTTTGATCTTTCGTTTTTGCATTTCTATTTAGTTATTTCCGCTGCGCTAACCTTGATTTGTAGAAAGAAACGAACGATTTGGGGTCAGCTATTCACACCCCCCTCTCTAGCCGCGTCCATCGATCCTAACACATACTTGTTCTACTATTTGTCTAAAAATAAAACGACTAGTATTTTCTTAGTTCATGTGTTGTCTGATAGTGTTAGTATGTTTGGTGTATCTCCTTTCTCTATCTTTAGTAGCATGAAATAAACTAAGTATTGTAAGGAGTTTGGTATAAGTTTTGGCCTAATCTTAAGGTCCTTATTTTCACTACACTTAAGTACTTAAGCTTGAATGGTAGATATACTTTTGAAATAGTTATGATTCATCCAAATTGTTTAGTACTTTTGTTCCCATGGTGATTCCTTATTTACATTTTAGTTACTGGATAATCTCGGATCATGGAAGCTCATTCGGAAAAATCTAAATCTCAACATATGCATCTCGCATGTGTGCAAAAAAAAAATAATAATAATAATAATAATAAATGAAAATGAATAAGGAATAATAAAAAAAATTGTCGTAAGTGAAAACTAACAATTCACCCCTTTGAGAGCGAGTTAGGTTACTTGGGAAATGAATGTTATGTTTCTCTTGATTCCGAGTAGTATCCTTTGAGACCTTGTGTGATTTAAGGAAAACGAATCAAGTGTGTGGCAGGTAAGTGCATAGCATCGGGAATATTAGGAACTCAATTATATGACGACTTAACTAGGACAGAGAATTGAAACTTGAAGAGTTTGAGCTAATTACTGCACCAAGCACAAGGACTTATGCTTAGGTCATACTTAGGGTTACTCCACAGTCATGCTTATCAATGAAACTAGTTGATAGAGTTAGACGAATGCACTAGGGATTATGAAATACTGCAGGAGCACATGAACATAGTTTGTAGCGTTTTGCTTGAGGACAAGCAAAAGTTCAAGTCTAGGGGTGTGATGTGCACAAATATTATGATCATTTACGCATGTTTTAGCGCACATTCACTTACTATATGCATATATATTCTTTGCATGATCACCTCTTTTATCTTGTACTCATCATATTTATTATTTTGTTTGGATATCTACTCTTTGTTTGGTTTGTGTTGACAGAAACTTTCAGAGCTTAAACAAAGATTATCGATGCACCGAAACAAGCCAGACAACACGGTCGTGCAACCCTGCACGATCGTGTACCCAAGCAGAAGGGGAGTAGTGCATGGCCGTGCAACTCTTGCACGGTCGTGCGGCCAAGATCAAGGCAGATCAATGCATGGTCATGCAACCCTGCACGGTCGTGCCTCCACAACCGAAGCAAAGCAATGCACGGTCGTGCATCTCTGCATGATCGTGCCCCAGGATGTCGAACCTAGTCATCACACGGTCGTGCCAATCGGCACAGCCGTGCAGTGCAGCGCAGCCAGAGGCAAGAGAAGGCACGACCGTGCCATCCTTACACGGCTGTGCCGCCGCGGCCGAACCCTAAGCTATATAAGGGTTTTTAACCTTTTTTCTTGGGTAGGCCGAATACGAGTGAGCCGTCATTTGGAGGATCATCTTAGTGTCATTCTACGCCGTCTCAGAGCTCCGTCCAGCGATCTTCCATCACCGTATCTAATCCAGAAGCAGAAGATCAGACCCGAGGGCCACTCGTCGTCATTGATAAGCATACTTCCTTTTTCCCTCTCGTGTTGGAGAATTGTATGTTTGTATACACTATGTCTTCGGATATCTCTCTAGCATCCATGGAGTAGATTCTTTATTCTAGGATTAGGGAGTAATTATGGATCGGTTTGATGTAGACTCGCATTTATATTTATGTTCTTTGGATGATTTCGCTGCTTAGTTTCAATTGCTTATTAATTGATTGTGTAGAAATATACTAACCTTGTAGAGGAAATATCTCTAGATCGTACACCCGAGGGGCCCTAGTTACAGGGGTAACCGGTTCACGGACATCTAGGATACTTTCTTGAAAGGAGAGGCAACTTCTCCTCAAGGAAACGAGAGACCAAGCTCAGCTCTTTATCTCTATTCTCAGATACACCAAGTAGAATTAGGTTCTTATGATTTACCAAGATGCCCTAGTGACATGGGTAAATCGTAATAAGATTTCTTAGGAACCATCTCTATTTTGATACTTGGGAATAGTTATTTTAGCTTTCAGCGAATGCACGTTGAAGGGCGATGAATGTAAGATAGAACGTGACACATCAATACCACCACAACGAAACTAAAGTCCTAGAACTCCTCATAACCAAGATCTCCTTTTACTAGCTCTCGTTTCCCCTTCCCGATCTTCTTTCTTAGATTAATTACAAACATTGGTAGTCTAGCTAACCCTAAGTGAACAATTGCTAGTGCTTATAACCAGTCCCTGTGGGATCGATATTTTTATTACTGACGATGAATCCGTGCACTTACGGTTCGTAACAATGTGTTTGTTATTATATCGGCATTAAGAGTACGCACATCCATAATAACAGAGGTGCTGTTCTTTTATGCAATTAGTATAAAAAGAACAACCTCAAATGGTCCTACTCAATACACTCATAGTGTACTAGTGTAATTTTATAGTCAAGATAAACTAATACCAAATTACACTACGATCGTTCCAATAGTTTGTCCCTATCCATCTTGGTCGTGAGCTACTATTTATAATTTATAAGGAACTGATAACATAATCTTCTGTGTGACACCACACACCATGTTATCTACAATATAAATTAAATAGACAACTACATTTAATATATAAATGCAGACATTTGACCAATGTGATTCTTATTTCAAAATAACTGTTCATACAAAAAGATAGGTTTTTAGTATACATCCTAACACAAAGTGGGCAGTCGGCGTCGCCTGAAGGGCGACAGAATGAGAGACAGTAGCAACAGCCGCCCCGAGAGCAATCGGAGTGGAATGCGGAAGGCCCCGCCTACTCAAGATTATGCACCCTCGACGATTTATTTCCAAAGCGCTTAACAGGAGAGGACTGGTCAGAGATGCTTAGGCAAGAGTATCGCCGATTTATTTCTATGCCAGGATATTAGGTAGAGATAAAATATCTAAATTGTTTATTTAACGTTCATTTTCTAGTATTATTATATTTTCGAGTGATTGTAATTTTAAATTATTGTATTTCTCATTTCGATTAATATGATTTTTAATTATTATAAGTTTGCAAAATAATCGTTATAAATTAGACTTGGAAACTAGCTGTTGCAACTAGCCGTTAGAAATTAGCCGTTGCAAACTAGGCGTTACAAACTAATCGTTGCAAACAAACCGTTGCAAATTAGTCGTTGCAATGCGACGTTGCAAACTAGTCAATGCAAACTAGCCGTTGCATGAGAAAAACAATATATATAGACACATCTTGCTACGAGATTTTCATTCGACTATCATCTCATTTCTCAAACACATATATTAAAACATGGCAGTTCTAGCTCAAGTTCTAGCTCGACAAGCGAAGACGAAATCCATGTTGAAATTGATGAGCAAGTTTATGATCCGAGTGAAAAACTGATGTTATTGGTTCTTCAACAACACCAACAACTTATAGAAGAATATCATAGGAGGGACACACGCAGAAGGTTTGTCCAAAGAAATCGTTAAGTCGGGCATTAAAAGCTCGTCAATGATTATTTCTCTATAAACCCAGTGTATCACGATGAAATATTTCGAAGACGATTTCGAATGCAAAGAAAGTTATTCCTCCGCATAGTGAATGCATTAGAGAATCATTCAGTATTTTTTTCAACATAGAGACGATGTTATACGAAGAAAAGGGTTGTCACCACTACAAAAATACACCGCTGCAATTCGTCAACTAGCTTACGGAGTCCCCGCCGATCATCTTGACAAGTACCTACGTATGGATGAATCAACTGTCATCAGGTGTCTTTTCAAGTTCTGCGAATACGTGGTTAAAATATTTGGTGATATGTACTTGATAATGCCAAATGCTGATGATGTTCAACGTCTTCTTCAAATGAATGATGAGAGACATGACTTACCTGGCATGTTAGGCAACCTTGATTGTATGCACATGAAATGGAAAAATTATCCAGTTGCTTAGAAAGGTCAATTTACAAGGCGACATGGGTCACCAACAATCGTACTTGAAACGGTCGCATCTCATGACTTGTGGATGTGGCATGCATTCTTTGGGGTCGCCGATTCACGTAACGATATTAGTGTGTTATATGAATCTCTCATATTCAACAATGGCTTACAAGAAAATATGTCGAAGATTAATTTCGCGGTGAACGACACTACATATACGAAGGGCTATTATCTAACAGATGGAATATATCTCGAATGGACTTTGTTAAGGCTTTTCCTTGCCCGGAAGATCCCAAGAGAAAATTGTTTAAGGAAAGACAGGAGTCTGCAAGAAAAGATGTCGAACGGGCATTTGGGGTGCTCCAATCTCGATGGGCGATTGTCAGAGATTCAGCTCGTTATTAGTATAGAAAAAAGTTAAAACAAATCATGTTAGCATGCATTATTTTGCATAATATGATTGTTGAGGATGAGAGAGATCACGTGACAAATTGGTACAACGATGAAGGTGACGAACCCGCACAACCTATCCATGCCTCAAACCGAAGATTTCAGGATTATCTTCAAACAAATTCTGAGCTACGTAACACTCAAGTTCATTATCAACTTCGCGCCACTTAGTTGAGCATATCTAGGGGTAATACAACAATAATCCGTGAATTAATATTTTATATATTATTTTTAATTTGATAATAGTATGGTTTATTTAAATTATTCTTGTATTTCAATTTCATAATTAGATGATAATTTAAAATAAATTCCATTTTACCAACTTTGTAATTTTAGCCGCTCAGTTATAATTTCATTTTACCAACTTATAATTTTAGTCTCTCAGTGATAATTTCGTTTTCCCGACTTTATAATTTCATTTTACCAAGATTATAATTGCGCTTTTCACAAACATATATTTTATTTAATAAATATATTAAAAATAATATTATTTTTGAAAAATAATAAAATAATATTTTTAAAATTAAAATTATATTAAAAATAATAATAATAATAATTTAAATATTTTAAAATATATTTATAATATGATATAATTTTAAAATTATTGAATGAATTGTGAGACCCATAAATAATGAATATTAATGTTAAAAGGAATGTAGGTGAAAGAAAGAGGTTATTATAATGAGTATATAGTAGTGAACCTTATGCTTTTTAATGAGATGATGAGTATTATAATAAAGTGATAGTATTGTGGATGCTCTAAGAAATAAATATAAACTACTTGTAAATTGTAATGCATTAAATTGCCAGAATTAAGATGATAAACTTTAAAATATGGTAAAAACATATATACTATGAATAATTTAGAGTTTCTAAAGGGTACGTCATCTACTTTCTTCCCAGACGCAAAAATTACATCACTTAGGGAAAATAAAGTATTTGTTAATTGCCAAGTATTAAAGCGGGAAGGAAGTAAATAATTTTTAAATTTTAGAATTTGAATAATTTTATTCTTCGCTTATAATAATTTAGAGTTTCTAAAGGGCATGTGAGGCCAGGGCTAGTTTTATGCCTAGGTAATTAAGGCTCTATGCATAAGGTTCCAATTTTTAGTGGGACCATTATTATTAATGTTAGAATATTCTAACAAAATAATTTAGGGTATTATTATAATTATGTTATATATTTTTCTCTATATTAATCAATAATTCCGTGTGTCTAATATATAATTTTCTCTTAATATGGTATCAGAGCCAAACCCTAATTTTTCCATCACTGCCACCAATTCATGCCGCCGCCATTAGTCACGCCTGGGCATGAGAAAATCTCTCCCAATCCCTCTCCTCCCTCTGTTCTCCTCTGGCGAATGCGACTACGTCGAAGACGAGGGGATCCTTGACAAGAAGGCGGCCCTCCCGCTTAAGATCGTCGCTGCTTTCTCCATCCTTGTCTGTCGGCAGCATTTCTTCCTGTTCCTCCCTCTGTTCTCCCTCTCACGTCGCTCGCTTCGATTTCTCCGTGGTCGTCGTTGACGTCGACACCGAAAGTCGCTCCCTCTCGCGTCGCCCGCGAGCACAAGCCGTTGATTCTCCCTTGTGTGTCACCTGCTTCTCCCTCTCGTGTCGCCCGCAAGGCCGCCTCCATTCCTTGTGCGCCAACAGAGGCATCTCTTTCTCGATTGCGAGCACAAGCCGCCGCTGCTCTTCCTTTTGCGTGGAATATACTTGCATCGCAATATCTTTGGGCCACAATAAACCCAAAAATTTTGCAGCGCCGCCACAACAAACCCTAAATTTTCCAGCGCCGCAGCAAACCCTTAATTCTCTTGCAGTCCGACGACGGAGAGAAACTTCGTGCCTGTCTCCAAGGTGATGTGACGTCGCCGAAGAGTCGAGTTGCTACCCTCTTTCACCGAGCTGATCAATGGCTACCTCCAGCACTCCAAAGCCGGATATTTCGATCTTTACCAACCACATCATTGCACCACTCTCCTCCGAGCAATTGGATGGTAAGAACTACTCATCTTGGGCCTCTCACATTAAGCATTGGCTTGTTGGACAGAGTTATGAAGCACATCTCTCTCAAACCGAAGAGGATGTCCAAGTCGTCGATCGTCCTCTGTGAAAAAGGTTGACGCCTAGTTGTGTTGCATTATTCGAGCCACCATCCATCCATCTTTTAGGGATGTCTTCCGCACTCACAAAACGTGTAAAGATGTTTGGACACAGGCTCAACAACTCTTTACAAACACCTCTCGACGACTTTATCAAGTTTGTGAAGATCTCATGATCATCCTTAGTGTCCATCAAATTAAGGTTCGGTCTTCTAGCCTTCTTTGTGACTTCAATGAACTACTTCCACATGTGGTCACTCCTGTTGCAATGCTTGAAAATCGGAAGAAATTTTTTATGTCTCTGGCTTTATATGGTCTGCCATCATATTATTCTCATGTTCGTGATCAAATCCTGGGCAGCCTCACATAAACTACCATAGACAGTACGTGGATGACTCTCCTCCGTATCCATGCCAAACTCTTAACGATGCCTCCTTCCGTTCCTAGTAACTCGTCAGCTTTAGTCTCTCGAAACAACAACAGACCTCCACCTCGTAAGGGTGGCAGAGGGCGTCATTGATGTGATCAAGACACATGATTGATAAATGTTGTAGTCTACATGGTCGACCTTCTCACGCTGCTCAGGTCGTTCAGAGTTCTATCGCTTCTTCGGCTTCCGCTGCACTGCTGCCACAGGATCCGACTCACAACCTTCCTATAATGACTTTCTAAAATGGTTTGAGGATAGCCGGGCTTCTGATTCCACTGCTGTAATTCCTTTGCTGGCATATCTCACTCTTCGGGTCCTTGGGTTTTTGATTTTGGGGCCACTGATCATATTACTAGTAATAAATCTCTATTTTCTTCTCTCACTATTTCTGGTTATTTACCAATTATTACCATGGCCAATGGTTCTCAAACTGAGTCCAAGGGTATTTGTATTGTTCATCCTTCTTCGTCTCTTTCCATTAATAATGTTCTTTATGTTCCCGGAACTCTCTTTAATCTATGGTCAATAAGTCAGCTTACTCGGTCTCTTGATTTTGTTATTTCTTTTACTAAAATGTCTGTTTCTTTATCAGACCGAAGTACGAGGAGGATGAGGAGGATGATTGGCTTCAGATGTGAGTCTCATGGACTTTATCAGCTTCAACAACCATCACTTGTTCGTTTGGTGGTGGTATCTCCACTTCTTATTCATACTCAGTTGGGACATCCAAGTCTTGATAAGTTGAACCAATTATATCCCAGTCTTTCTCAATTAGAGTTTTTGTTTTGTGAGTCGTGTCAATTAGGTAAGCATGTTCGTAGTTCTTTTTCTCCTCGCACTGTGAGTCGGGCTACGTTCCCCTTTACTTTGGTTTATTCTGATCTTTGGGGTTCGAGTCGTGTTTCTTCTACATTGGAATCACGATATTTTGTTACTTTTATAGATGATTTTTCCCGTATTACATGGTTATATCTAATGAAGAAACGTTCAGAATTGTTTTCTATTTTCCAATCTTTTTTTCATGAAATCAAAACTCAGTTTGGTATTTCTCTTCGAAGTTTGCAAAGTGATAATGCACGCGAATATCTTTCTACTCAGTTTTGTTCCTTCTTGGTATCTCATGGTGTACTGCATTGCGCGCCTTGCCCTCATACCCTCAACAGAATGGGGTTGTAGAACGCAAGAATCGTCATCTCCTCAAGACCACTCAGACTCTTCTTCTCCATTCTCATGTTCCTTATCAGTTTTGGGGTGATATCGTACTTACTACGTGTTATCTCATCAATCGTATGCCTTCCTCCACTCTCCAGGGTAAAATACCTCATCACATCCTCTACCCTCATCATCATCTTCATCCTTTACCACCTCGGATCTTTGGTTCTATATGTTTTGCTCATGATCTTGATCCTAGCATTGATAAACTCTCTCCCCGATCTCATAAGTACGTATTTCTTGGGTACCCACGGTCTTAGAAAGGGTACAAGTGTTATTCCCCTACTCTTCGTCGGTACTTCATCTCTGCTGATATCACATTCTTTGATTCGGTTTCATTTTTTGGGCCTCCCGCTTCCCAGTCCAAGGTTTCTCCCTCTCCACCTGCACCAGTGACTATCTTTTATCCTCCGGAGGCACCTCTATCATCCCAGCCTCATCTCCTCCTTTGCAGGTTTATCAGTGTCGTTCTCGTCCTGCTTTGCCACCGACCGACAATGACACTCGTAGACACATCTTTGAAGCTCAGTCCTTCGTCGTTTCCTCCAGTCTCATCCCCTGACTCTGATATTCCTATTGCACTTCGAAAGGGTATGCGTTCTACTCGTAATCCTTCTCCTTACTATGTTTCTTTGAGTTATCATCGTCTTTCTCCTTCCTATTATTCTTGTCTTTCTTCCTTGTCGTATGTTTCTCCTCCTAAGATTGCAGGTGATGTCTTTGCCCATCCAGGATAGAAACAGGCTATGCTCGATAAAATTTGTGCTTTACAGAGTAGTGGGACTTGGGACCTCGTTCCTCTACCAACTAGGAAGTCAGTTGTTGGTTGTCGATGGAAGTCAGTTGTTGGTTGTCGATGGATGTATACGATAAAGGTTGGTCCAGACGGTATGGTTGACAGACTTAAGACGCATCTCATCGCTAAAGGCTATGCTTAGATCTTCGAATTGAATTCTGGGGATACTTTTTCTCTTATTGCCAAGATGTCTTCTGTACGTCTATTCCTGTCAATTGTTGCGATTCGCCATTGGCCTCTTTATTAGTTGGACATCAAAAATACATTCTTACATGGTAATCTATTCGAGGAAATCTACATGGAGCAACCTCCGTGTTTTGTTGCTAAGGGGTAGTCTTCTGGTCTTATATGTCGCTTGCGAAAATCTTTATATGGCCTCAAACAATCACCCAGAGCATGGTTCAGTAGATTTAGTACTGTAACAGTTTGACATGACTCAGAGCGAGGCTGACCATTCTATCTTTTATCGTCACTCATCTACTAGTTGCATCTACGTAGTGATTTATGTTGATGATATTGTCATCACAGGTAGTGATCATCTTGGGATTTCACAGGTGAAACATGTTTTAAAACATTTTCAGACAAAGGACCTCGGCAAACTCAAATATTTCTTGCGGATAGAAGTAACACAGTCTAAACAAGGGATCGTCATATCCCAAAGGAAGTATGCAATGGATATTTGGGAGGAAACAGGAATGTTAAACTCAAAGACAGTCAACAGCCCTATGGATCCTAATGTCAAGCTCCTACCAAATCAGGAGGAAATTCTTCCAGATCTTGAATAGTACAGGCGATTAGAAGAGAAATTAAGCTACCTTACTATTACTCGTCCGGATATGTCATTTACGGTAAGTGTAGTAAGTCAGTTTCTCAACTCTCCATGCAAAGAACATTGGGATGTTGTGACTTGCATTATTCGATATATCAGAGCGCACAAAGAAAGGGCCTTTTGTATGCAGACAAAAGACATACTCGAGTCATAGGGTACTCTGATGCAGATTAGGTAGGATCTCCCAATGATAGAAGGTCCACTTCTGGGTTTTGTATATTTGTCGGAGATAATCTTATTTCTTGGAAAAGCAAAAAACAGAATGTTGTGGCAAGATCCAATGCAGAGGCAGAGTATCGGGCTATGGTCATAACTAGTCAAGAGCTTATATGACTAAAATGCTTACTTCAAGAACTCAAGTTTGGGAGGTTACACAAATGTTACTTATATGTGACAACCAGGTTGCCATGCATATTACCTCGAACCCAATTTTTCATGAGGACAAAGTATATTGAAGTTGACTGACACTTTGTTAGAGAAAAATTCATATCAGGAGAAATATCTACTAGTTTTGTCAACTCACATGATCCACTAGCAGATATATTCACTGTCACTAATAAGTTCCTGAATTGACTATATATGTAACAAGCTGGGTGCATATGATCTATATTCTCTAGCTTGAGGGGGAGTGTTAAAATATTATAACATAATAACTAGGGTTATTATTGTAATTATGTTGTATATCCTTCTCGATATAAATCAATAACTCCGTGGTGTCTAATATACGATTTTCTCTTAACAGTTTATATATTAAATATATTTTTATGTAAATTTTTTAAGAGAATGGACAAGAATAGAATTCACGTGATAAAAGATTTGCATGATTTCATTCTCGGGTCAAAGCTTCGAATTTCGCAAAAATCTCATTATGATTTCAGCGGATAAAGCCATGCAGGCTCCTTCATTAGTGACGTTTTCTCCTCTCATCGATAAGAACATGAATTAGAAATTTTTTATTCATACAATACAAATTAAAATAAAATGCTAGTTTTTTTTAGTTTCCCTTCTTCTCATTTTCCAACTCCCCCTCTCTGTGCTTCTCTCACTCTTTGAGATTAGGGAAAACAAACCACACCTAACGTTGTCACGCTGATCCGATTGGTGCTATTAAGTTCAAACGATGATGCATACATTCATATTGTGTTCTGATGGAAATAGAGGATTTTATTATTTTCAAATAATAACTAGTTAGATACATTTACAATTTCACTTCTTTGATGGATATTAAGTTTAACTTTTATTTAGATGTATTAAAGTCATAAGTTTTTCAATTTCCCTTTTGTCTCAATTCTATCATTTGCATTTGCTCTAGTTTAGGTGATGAAAAATATGATATTTTTTGTTGTGTACCTAAAAAGGCTCATAAATGATAATGGATGATTTAGTTTCGTTGTGATCTTCATTTTTTAAGGATTGCATTGAGTTTTGTCAATTTATAGATGTATTTTTTATTTATTTGATTTTTGTGCTTCACAAATGATGATGAGTTGAGGGCGTTAGCACAGGCCCGGTTTAAGGCATAGGCCATTAAAGCCTATGCCTATGGCCCAAACAAAATCAGGGCCCATTATTTTAATTTTTTTTTAAATATATGAGTATCTTCATTAAATTTTTAATGGCTAAACATCATAATAATGGATCGGACTACACCAAAGTTGCAACATGCGCATGCTTGTGACACTTCAATTTTGCAACAATGATGCTTCGATTTCTGCTCCTCATTAACTCATTATATCGATCAATTGACTCCATATTAATTACATTCTCCTAAAATTCTATCTAAATTTTTTTCCATCCAATTTTATAATAAGATAATCCATTAGATCATCTTATTAGCTCATGAATGTGCTTTTTATTTTTTCTCTCTCACGTGTGATCCTTTGATTCTCAAAGGACATTCTTCTCCTTCCTAACTTAGTAATATTTTTTTTCTCAAAATATTTTTATTTTTATGTATAAATGATAAATTATAAAAGAAATAGATCCAAACATTTTTGAAAAAATAGAATATTAATAATTACATGAAAAAAATTTCTCCATTTTTTCTTTTTTCCCATGCAAGTAAAATATCAAATTATTACCATTATAATTCACCACAAATCTGATTTATGCACTTAAAAAAATCATAAAATATGAATATAGTCATAGATTTTTAATAGTTACAGTGCACTTGGTTTATTATATACTTTTTAAGTACATAAATCAGGTTTTTAAATGCATAAATAAAGTTTTTAAATGCATAACTCAGTTTTTTTAAAAAAAATCTTTACTTAGTATTTATTTATTTTATTATAATATCATCAAATTAAAGTTATATGGCGTAAATTAGATTTTATTATTCATTTAATAATTAAATAATTATATTGTATTTTGATAAAATAGTAGGGATTTATTTAGAAAAAAAAATTTGTTAAAAACTGAATATATTTAATTGTTGAAAAAGTTTTAATCAGATAAATCAATATTTCTTTTCTAAATGATGAAATTTCTAGATATTTTTCTATAATTCATTATATTAAAAAGTTAATATATTTAAAAGAATTAGTAAAGTATTTTACTTTAAATTATTTAGTAAAAAAAATTATTAAAGGTTTATAAAAAAAAATTACCTAAGGCCTCGTGAAACCTTGAGACGACCCTGCGTTAGCATAATTCTTTCTATTATTGTTCCATTTCATTGTTCTTATTTACTCAATTTTGTTACTTTTTGTAAGGATTATCTCTGTCTTTCATTTGAGTAATTAGAGATACTTTTATCTTTCTTCATTTTTAAACAATTCTAAATACATTTATTTTCGACTAAGTGAATTATATACTTATTATCTCCTGAGATGTATTATTATATCAAATAATAATACACTATTTAATATTGTAAAACTTATAATTCTCTGAATTAGATTGTCTAAATGCTTATACTGTCCGATGCATACCGCGGATGATTTTGTATGTCAAAAAGTTAAAAAATTAAACTTTATATAAAATTTTATTTTTTAAAATTTATATTTAAATATGTTTAAAAAAAATAAAACCCACAATTGTCGGTCTCAAATCCAAATGAAAAAAAAAATGAGGAATTTTTTTAAAAACAATATCAAAGGCCTAGAAAGAATTTTCA
Source organism: Zingiber officinale (assembly GCF_018446385.1). Lineage (NCBI taxonomy): Eukaryota > Viridiplantae > Streptophyta > Magnoliopsida > Zingiberales > Zingiberaceae > Zingiber > Zingiber officinale. The sequence continues at coordinate 133,775,431 of NC_055991.1, read as the reverse complement.
CCTAGGGCCTCAAATAGACTTGAGACAACTCTACTTGAGGCGTAAATCTAACACTACTAATTGAATAGTTAAGATTTCTCAAATGATGACCATGCACTATATCATATTTCTCATTTTTTCACTCTTACATATCCATTTAGATCACCTATTAAAATTATTTCGATTAATGAAATATTTTGTAATACCTCATTAAAGTCGTCCTAAAATCTAGATTTTGTGTTCATCTAATCCTACTTAAGATGCATATATGTTAATTACGTTAATAGTTTCCTTTACCACCACTATCTTAAGATATAACATATTCCTCTTTCTAACTATTCCTATTATTTTATCCTTTAGCGAACTATTGACAATAATACCTACTTCATTTCTTGTTTTACTCCTTATGTATTATAACTTAAATCTTGAATTATCTATCATCTTTGTCTTTTCTCCTACCCATTTTATCTCTTGTATATATAAAATATTAATTCCTTTATTAATCATCATATCTACTACCTCCATTATTTTACTAGTGACTATTCCTAGATTTCATGTTCCAAATTAGACAATTAAATTTCCTATAATATTTGTTCTTACTCAACTTATGATGTGAGAACTCTTGTATATTTAACACTAACTCAAATTCTTATGGAAATGTAATTGTCCAGCCAGGACATTACAATCAAACCCTACAATGTGTGTGCTCCTTTTAGAGAACATAGCATTAGAACAATAGTTTAATGTATCCATTAATTGAATATTTGTTTGAAAGTCAATGGTGGTTGACAACCCAACGCGCAACCCTCACCTTTTTTTCATTCAAACTTGGGACCGACATAGATGGATTTAAACCTTTTTCTAATTGTGATTAATGCACAATGAATTTTTTGTCTAGGAAAACCACATACCCTGAACAAAGTCAAAATGAAATTTTGGCAATTCAGAGGACTTCACAAATGACCACAAACAGATAGGGATGAACAATAAAACAGATAGGATCAAAGCAAATAATAGGATGCCAAACTAACTTAGTTGTCAAATGTGGATACTAGATAGCACTAGCCTGTCCCCTTGCACACCAAATTTTTTAATTCATAACATATATAGCTAAAAGCTAACTTCCATTAATATTTCCACTATTTGATCATAAATAGTGCAGCATTGAGATTACAACCTTGCCTCCTCAATGCATCATCGTCATGATTATAGCAATTTATTTATTTATTTAGTTCACTAAAATGCAATTTGAAAAGTATATATCTCTTGTCACAAGACACCACAGTGGGTGCAAAATATCCCAATGGAACTTTATTTTCTGCATCCTCTATGAGTCAAAAAGATGGGCTAAATACCAAATGCTTTGGATCTTTCTACCTTCATTCCAAATAATAAGTTTTGATTTAGCAGTGGAACCAAATATTCAAAGACATTACGTGACCACCAACATTATTGCAAATAATTTAGAAGCTAGATATGAAAACAATTTGAAAACAGCTGTACCTGGAAACAGCCTGAGTGACAGGCTAACGTAACTGAAGAGTCTATACAGGATATCGTTCAACCCATCAGTTTCTTCGTTAAGTGAAACCCAATATCTTTGGAAAAATAATTTAGCAAAGGAAGCTTCTTCATATTTTTCTACAAAAAGAAAGCAATGTAGCCCACTAATGTATTATAGAAATATGTACAAAGTAGTAAATGCTGAGTGTGACTATTGCAAAGGGTGAAGGATCCATTTTCTTAATTGAAGATCATCAAACCACTATGAAGAGCGTTGCCTCATGAAAAAATCAACCATACAATAACATAAACAATTAGTGATGGTCAAACTAATGACCAAAGAGATAATAATGAACTATTGGACAAACTTCATTACTTCAATGACAATGACTTTCCCAAAGTGAGGATAAACGATCCAGTGGAAGGCAGTTTTATCCCAAGTTTCCAATGCTATATATGAAAGTCAAAGAATAAAATTCACTTAGACATAACACGTAATTTCACTCTTTTTTTTCATAGCTTCTAGATATGTACTAGAAGTCCATTATCACTCCATTACTATTTGTTACTTCAAATGCTCAAAAAAATCAACTGAGAATATTCATATCAGAAGACAATTCACATATTGAGAACCATAGATATGATACTATCTTAATATGTAGATGGCACAATAAAATTAAACTATTTAAATCAAGATACATTTTAGTTTTCTCTCAATTATTGAAAAACTCCATTTTTAACGTTGTCATACACAACATACTCACACAATAACAAACAAAATTTATCAGTGAATATAAATTTGATTTTAATAGTTTGAAACATCAAACAGATACAGCTCAAGAACAAGCATAATGTTCACAAGGATAGATGATAAAATGGTAAATCAAAGTGACAGTAGTCTACCAAGCATTGCTTCTTATTCATTGCCACCTTTTTCTTGTAACTAAAGGTCAACAAAAATATTTTTAAATATAAATTTTTATATAAAAAACTATTAAATTTAAATTTAACTAAACTCATGAATTGAAAGAAGGAAGAGAGGGCAATGGATGTCATATGTGAGCTTGATCTTGAGAGGTAATGATCGTATTAAACTTCCAGTTAATTTCAACTTTGATAAACAGCCAACAAAAAACTTGTATAGGAGGAGATTATGAGCATTTTCACTTCAAGAAACAGGAAGAAAATGAATATACAATTGCATCCCAGATGGTACAATCTGTGCAAATTTAATGACATTTATAAGTGCCAAGATACCATGATTGAAAGATCTTTTGTCCGAGGTGTATCATGTGGTGGAAGGAAGCGAGTCTCAATTGGGAACGAAATTATAATTAACCCATGTCTACTGCTTCTTAATGAGCCCACATCTGGTTTGGATTCAACAACAACCCTAAGAATAGTGCAAGTGTAGAATTTTTATGTTGATGACGAAACTATAATTTTACCCATCTCTAGCTTCTTGATGAACCCATATCTAGTTGGATTCAACAACAACCCTAAGAATCATGCAAGTGTTGCATGACTTAGATGAGGTAAGAAGAATTTTTATGTTGATGTCATTTAACTATCACAGGGGGAAAGGATGCAACATGTATATTATAGCTGATATATTATGACACAAAATCAATTCCTTAACTTGCTTATCAAATAGACACAAAATAGCAAGCTTAAAGGCAAATTGAACTACGCAGACTTTGCCCTTGCACAATCTAGTCAGACCCTAAGGCTCTGTTTACTTGGGAGAATGAAAATAAAAACTACAGAAAAAATTTCATCATGGAAGCGAATGAATAATGAAAAGAAATATCAGTAGTGAACAAAAAAAAACTGTCAAAACAAAGAAAAGACGGATTACACAAGTATAATCAATAAACAAGTCGTAAAAATCATCACTCGTACCAAGTGACTCCAGCATCTTATCACATTCATCGAGAATGAAATGCATCACATTCTTCAAATTAAGATCCTTATGTCTTGCTAGCACCAACACTCTTCTTGGTGTGCCAGGGACTATATGCGGGCAATCATTCTTTAGTATGTCCTTGTGCTTCATGTTGTGAACTCTCCCACAGAATGCAGCAATTTTGATGTCTGGTAACTATGTGCTGAATCGCTCAAACTCATGGCAAATCTGCAAGATACATGTATGAATCAAAATTCTAGAAACACTAAATCAACAGAAATCATTCCTCAAAAAAAATCAAACCTGGTAGGCCAATTCTCTTGTATGGCACAAGTGCAGCAACTTGGCCTGCAACAGGCTTGATTTGCTGAAGAGTAGAAAGAACAAAAACAGCAGTTTTGCCCATTCCAGACCTTGCTTGACAAATAACATCCATTCCCAGAATAGCTTGAAGAATACATTCATCTTATACTGATGAAATTGAGGGATACCCCAGTAAGTAAAAAATAACCTTCTGGATCCTTTAATGGAAAGGTTACCCTATTCTCAGAACTGAGAAATGTGGAAATGATCTTTACCTGCAAAATGTCACCAACATTTATGCATCCAGCCACATCATGACTTCAAAAATAAATCTATTTAAATTTATATAACACGGTAGGTTATCATGATTTGCTCTCAAATTAATAAAGTAAAACAAATGTGCAAACAATCAGCCCAAAATTGAATGTAATGACTTTAATGCAACTACCAATTAACTCATGTATAGACCATCCATGTGATAGAAAACTAAATGTAAAATATTGACTTATCTGCCACTGGTTCAGGTTTCAAAATAATGCTCAAACATCCCTTAATTAAAAAATATGTATATTTGGCATGCAATAGTATTTCTTGCCTTCAGAAGGATGCTCAAAATCACAATCGATAATCCGCCCAAAATTGAATGTAATGATTGTAATGCAACTACCAATTAGCACATGTATAGACCATGTGACAGAAAACTAATTCTAAAATATTGACTTATATGCCACTGGTTCAGGTTTCAAAAGAATGCTCAAATATCCCTTAATTTAAAAATATGTATGTTTGGCATGCAATAGTATTTCTTGCCTTCAGAAGAATGCTCAAAACCACTGAAGGAGGCCACGGACACCAAGTAGTTTTGCCCATCTTCTATGATGGGCATCACAAGCAGCGAATATAGACTCTGTGTTTTCATCGAAACTTAATGATAGCAATTTAAAGTTTCCATGAATCAATCTAGCATTAAACAACCATACAAGGGTCTTGCAATTAAAGAAATTCTGAAAACAAAAGAGTGATGGTGCTAACCACCTAAAAATGTCTTTCCATCTATAAGCAGAACGAGAACAATAAAGTAACTACTATAAACTAATTTATAGAGGTTGAGTTGTTGACGGGATCAGCGGCGATGATATCAGAGGGGGAGAGGTTGTTGACGGGATCAGCGGTGACGATATCGGCGGGAGGGGTTGTTGAAGGGATCAGCGGCGGGGGGTTGTTGACGGAATCAGGGGCAGCAGGGTTGTTGACGGATCGGCAGGAGGAGGAGGAGGGTGTTGACAGGATCAGTGGCGACAGTATCGGCAGGGGGATTGTTGTCGGGATCAGCGGCGGCGGGGTCTGCGGGGCGTTGTTGACGGGGTCGGCGGCGGCGGCGGCAGCTGGGTCACCGACGGGGTTGTGAGCTGCGTAGGCCTTGGCGACAGCTGCATAGGCCGCTGCGGCATCTGCATAGGCCGCGGCGGCAGCTGGATTGAAGTAAGCTGCGTAGGCCGCTTGGTCGGCTGCGTAGGCCGCTTGGTCGGCTGCCGCCGCGGCGGCGACAACTATGTCGCGAACGGGGCCGTCAGTTGCCGCGGCGGAAGCTTCGAAGGCGGCAAAGGCCACGGCGGCGCGGCGTCTGGACAGGACGGAGCGGTGTCTGGCCACGGCAACGCGGCGGCTGGCCACGGCAAGGCGGCGGCTGTGATCCATTGTTCGCGTTTGGTTTAGGGTTTGAAAATAGGAATGCAATAATAGAAATTTAAAGGGTAGGAATAATGATTTTAAAATTATTCCTGAATAATATGGAACGGATAAAATCCAATTAAAATGATGAATTTAGAATGCATTCTCTTCTCTTACGCGTCTTAATTAAATTAAAATCATAAATTAAATTTAAAATCTTAATTAAATTTTTTAAAAAATAATTCAAAATCTTAATTAAATTTTAAAATTATTTTTTTAACAAAAAAAAAAACTTTTAAAAATTCTTATAAAATTTATTTTAAAATCCTTTAAAAATTATTTTTAAAACCTTTTATTAATTCTTTTAAAAATACTTTAAAAATTCTTATAAAAATTATTTTAAAATCCTTTTAAAATTTCTTTTTAAAATTTTTCAAAATTATTTTTAAAACCTTTAAAAAATCCTTTTAGAAAATCATTTCTTAAGAAAATACTCAACTAAATACAAAACTCAATTAAATACATACTTAATTAGATAGAAACAAACTAAAGAGAATATGTAATTCAAATTTAAGGTAATAAAATATGTATCAAGTTGTTAGAAATACTGTTGCTTGCACTTTTAAAAAAATTGAACAAAATTCATGAATAGATTACAGGCGTACTTGTTAAGTTTTGTAAGGCTGTAAATGGTTGTCACCCCAAGGTAGCTCAAGATTCGTCCCTTCTGCATCCTGAAAGAATCTTTGTATGACCCTTCTGTTATAGTTTTGTCTCATTCTCCAGCGATACAATATAAGCACAGTCGCTACTTTGTCACACACTTCTTTTGCTTGATCGGCCGAGCGTCAGAATATACATGAAGTATGTGCTCCATGATAGTGGGAGAAACGCCCGTTACTTCTTTGGGTGTCCAAGCGAACACATCACTGTTGTTTACTAAACATTGTATCAGCTCGATCTTAAGTTCAAGATCTAAGTCGACCGCTATCTAAGTAATAGCTTCCGACCGCCCAGCTTGAATTTGTATCTCCTGATTTTTCTCATATACCAAGGTAGGTGGTTTCTCCTAGATGGTGTTGACCCTGATTCTTTGGATCTTCCAGGAGGCATTGACTTTTATCTTAACTATTTCCACATAGCATTTGTGCACCACTAGTTGGTCTCCTTTGACCTCCCCCACTTGATAATCCATAGGGAATTTTATTTTTTGACAGAAAGTTGAAACGACCACCCTGAATTCATTCAATGTCGGTCGACCCAAAATAACATTATATGCAGAAAGTGCGTCCACCATCATGAAGTAAGATCTGCGCGTCCTCATTAGGGGCTCCTATCCTAAAGATATAGCCAATTTTATTTGGCAAAGTGGCTGAACTTCATTACTCGTGAAACCATACAAGGGAGTCACCATAGGTTGAAACTTGCTCGGATCTATCTGCAACTGATCAAAAGCTTGTTTGAAAATAATATTAACTAAACTACTAGTGTCAATGAAGGTACGAGAAATATTATAATTGGCTAACAGTCTTGATTATTAATGCATCATCATGGGACACTTCTACCCCCTCCAAATCTCTGGGCCTAAAACTAATTTATGGTCTGGCCGCCTTTTCTGCACTAGTCCCCACAACATGAATTTCCAGTCACCGAGTATGTGACTTTCTCACATTATTAGAATCACCATCTGTTGGTCCTCCTGTTATCATGTTAATACTACCTCGAGCAACATTGCTACAATTTTCTTCTTGTCGAATAGCTGATGGTTACTGTTGCATTCGATCAAGCGTTTAGCCTGCCCAACCGGGAGCTGTAAAACTCCTAACGATAGCTTAGTTGCCCGATATTCAAGCTTGAATGGACTATTTTGCCATGAATATTGTTGATGATTTGGGGCTGGGGAAAGTCGGCGATATCGGGCATTACTTGTTCATTGATTTTTCAGAGCAAAATAATTTTCTATGTTATGGGTACTCAACTGATGATACGTGCACCACCTCCGTGGAACCTCCTGTGACCTCTCCACATGTTGTACAGCTTGCGGTCGTGGCTCAGGATGATGATGTGGAGGACCTGCGTGAGGCCCTCTGGGTGGCTGGCTAAGCAGGTACTACGGGGCATTCCGTAGTTGGAACAGAGGTAGGTGTAACAGTTTCCTTCCTCCGAGCAACTTGAGGTTCTTCCATATTAATGATTTCGGTTGCTCGTTCAATCAGTAGATTAAAGTTGGTAGGAGGATTTCGGATTAGATCTTTAAAGAAGTTATTATCATTAAGCCCTTACGAGAAGGCGCTTACCAAGATCTCAGTGGTAGCTATAGGTACATCTACGGCTATTTGATTGAACCTTTTAATATATGCTCGAATAGATTCCTTCGGCCCTTGTTTAATTGAAAAGAGACTCCAAAGGGTCTTGTGATATCGTCGATTTCTAGAAAAATGATGAAGAAATACCTTGTGAAAATCCTTGAAGTGGCAAAAATTATCAAGTAGTCGCTTAAACCACCTTTAAGTTGCACCTCCAAAGGTAGTAAGGAACATTTGTCATTTAATGACATCAGCGAATTATTGAAGGAGAGTTGCATTTTGAATTTAAGGAGATGATCTTCTGGATTGATTCTTTCAAAATATTCTCCAATATTTAAGTTTTGATAATGCTTCGACAGAGGATCATCTAGTACTCGTTGAGAGAATGAAGTAACAATCCTCTCAGGAGAACTATCGCTGGCTACGATCTTCCCTTTTCGTTTATCCCTTAAAGGTGTTTCTCTAGAAGATTCCTGAAAAATTGCCTTTCGCCCCTCTTGTTCAAGAGGTGTCCAGAAAAATGCTCGAGGACGTCGAGTTGGAGAGAGAGGGATAGGGAGTAAGCAAGCAGGATCATTCCTCTCGATCCCTCTTTCCCTCTGATGAGCAGTTGTTGATATTACCGGATGTGGTGATAAAGGTAACGTACCACCCGTGTTAGCATGTTGTTGTTGTTATTGTAACAAATTCTGCACCCTCGCATTGATGAGTAACTCCAGATCTTCCTGTGTCAGAGTAACGGTATTGGTTTTCCAGCTTCTTCCATCTCGTAGCTTTAGATTCAGGTGAAGATTCCCACAGACGGCACCAGATTTGATCATGTCTGAAATATGTGAGGTGGTGTGCTGGCTCCAGTGAACGGTGGTTTCCGATAAAGATGGACTCCTAAAGATCCGGAAGAGTTCCTCAATGATCGTACGCACAGTGAGACTAGCCAACAAAGCGTTAGTGACATAGGATCGGGCTGGGAATCCCTGGCTAGGCCCTCTGACACTCAAGTCAGTTTCTCTTTCAAAGGTGGAAGAAGAAGCAGAAGTAGAAGAAGTACAATAACTAAATAGTACTTAGAAACAAAGCTTTGGATGTCAGAACTTGCTTACCTTGTCAACGGAGAGGACCCCTTTTTTTATACTATATCATATAACTTCTGTAGTGAGGAGGTGATCCCCAGTTTGTTAGAAGATGAAGTCATACTTTAGGCTTCATGCAATAATCCTTTAAGGAATCTTTTTTTACCAATATGTACCTCTTTATCGTTTATGATTCATATTTCTGATGAAGTATGCATAGAAACACGTCACTATAACTGAAGAAGTTTCTAGATAATAATTCTCACCAAATTTACCAAGTTATCATACTTATGTGTCATCTTCTGTTAAACATGTTTCCGTCGGTCGTTCAAGTCGGTCGTGTGTATATATATATATATATATATATATATATATATATATATATGTTAAACATGTTTCCATCGGTCGTTCAAGTCGGTCGTGTGTGTGTGTGTGTATATATATATATATATATATATATATATATATATATATATATATATATATATATATATATATATTGAGAATACCTTATGTTAAGCATGTCTCGATCGGTCATTCAAGGCAGTCGCATATATACTGAGAATATCTTCTGTTAAGCATGTCTTGGCCGATCATTCAAGCCGGTCGCATATATACTGAGAATACCTTTTGTTAAGCATGTCTCGGTCGATCATTCAAGTCGGTCGCATGTATACTGAGAATACCTTCTGTTAAGCATGTTTCGGCTGGTCATTCAAGTCGGTCGCATATATACTAAGAATACCTTCTGTTAAGCATGTCTCAGTCGGTCATTCAAGTCAGTCGTATATATACTAAGAATACCTTCTGTTAAGTATGTCTTGGCCGATCATTCAAGTTGGTAGCATATATACTAAGAATACCTTTTGTTAAGTATGTCTCGACCGATCATTTAAGTCGGTCACATATATATTGAGAATATCTTCTGTTAAGCATGTTTCAGCTGAGAATGTACTATAAGCTTTATAAGGCTAAGCACCTTTACTCTCGGGCGAGCTTCGTCTGACCGAGCGCATATAAGCACATTGGTGCTCGCTCGACCTCCACTCGACTGATAATGTACTAAAAGCTGTATAATACTAAGTACCTTTACGGTCAGTCAAGCTTCATCCGGTTTAGCGTATATAAGCACATTGATGCTCACTCAACCTCCACTCGACCGGTAATATACTGAAGTTGTATAAGGCTAAGTACCTTATGCTCGGTCGGGCTTCGTCTGACCGAGCGCATATATAAGCACATTAGTGCTCGCTCAACCCTCACTTGACCGGTAATATACTAAAAGATGTATAAGACTAAGTACCTTTACGCTTGGTCGAGCTTCATCCGGCCGAGCGCATATAGGCACATTGTTGCTCGCTCAGCCTCCACTCGACCAGTAATATACTAAAAATTGTATAAGCATAAGTACATTTATGCTTGGTCAGGTTTTGTCTGAACGAGCACTTGCAGAAAGCCTTTTATTTGGTCGCTCCTTATCCTATTAATCATTCATTCACCAGATATAGACCTCTCCTCTTTTTCTCAACCATGACTTCTACTTCATTCGACAGGCCGACCTATTATAACCCATATCAGCTGACTTCATTATCGAGGTACAAAGCCCTGATCTTGAAAGAGACCTAGAAAATATATGTAGATGGTTCATCCACTAGACAGAGCAGTGGAATAGACATTCTTATGATATCACCCAGGGAAGACTGGATGCAATTGTCCGTCCATCAGAATTATTGGGTTACCAACAATGAGGCAGAGTATGAAGCATTAATAGCTGGATTGTAGGCTGCTCGACATGTTGGAGTTGCTCGAGTCTTAATTTATTCAGATTTTCAGTTGGCTGCCCAGCAGCTGTCTAGCACTTTCGTGATCAATAATGAACGTCTTAGATTATATGCAAAGGCATTTTATAAGTTAAAGACTAAATTCTAGGAGGTCGCTATACATAAAATTCCCCGAGTATAAAATCATATGGCTGATGACATAGCCAAACTAGCTTCTGCTTTAGGTCCATGGAATTTGGACTAGCTCGTCAAGCGGATACTTGACAGGTTGATCGAACAGACACTCTTGGTTGCTCACATTGAAAGACAGGCCGAAGTAGAACTACAGACTGACTACAGGATATCGTTGATTTCATTCCTTCAGCAGGGCATTCTACCGGATGATCAGGAACAAGCGTTCATGATCAAAAAGAGAGTCGGGTGGTTCACTATGATTGAGGATCACCTTTATAAACGAGCTTTCTCATAACCTTTTCTCAAGTGTGTTGGTCCTGAAGACATACAGTACATTTTACAAAGATGTACACCAAGGATCGTGTGGAAGTCACCTAGGCGGGCGATCGCTCGTCCGGAAGATATTACTAGTCGGGTATTTTTGACCCACCTTACAGGCTGATACTACTCGATTGGTATCCACTTGTTTATCCTACCAAAAATATTAGAATATCTTGTTAGTACCCTGCGGTAGTTTTTGATGTGATCAACCAAGTCAAGTTAGGTCAAGTTGTGGTTTAATCTCAATGTCTAAGTGTGTAGGAACTTAGAAGCGCATGAAGTTGAGTGAAAGACGTAGAGAGTGAGAAGGACAGCATGAAAGAGAGTCAACGGGATCGGTGTGTTCGAGGAACAAGGCGCTGCGGAAGAGTACGCTGGCAGACGAGAAGGGAGCGCGCGGCGTTTCCGAAGGACGAGAAACTAAAGCGGAAGGTTACTCGAGATGGCCGAAAAATGGGTTCGAGTGAGCCCTATTTCGGATGGCCAAAATCACCCAAGCGAGCAGAACTGGAGCGGAAGACCCAAATAGAAAGTCAACTAAGAATTGACTGGAGTGTTGGTTGCTACTCGGAAAACCTATAGGTTCCACTGTACAAAATTTTTGTACAAAGGTTTGAACCTTTTCCTAGCTACCATGTGTTCTTTTAAATTAAATTTTGGATCGCCTGCGGAACTTAACACGTTTGATCCAAAACTTAATCTATTTGTTCTTTTAGGTTTAGACTTGGATCTCCTGCGGAACTTAACACGTTTGATCCAAATCACCTAAGTTATTAATTCCATTAAATATTAATTTCCATAATTGGTTCCCAGTACTGACGTGGCGAGACACATGACCTTCTTGGATATGGGAACAACCACCACCGACTAGACAAAACCTTTTATGGAAAGCTAATATTTAATTTCCTAAAATAACTTTAGGTCAACCAAAAAGAACAATCAAATCACAAGGAAAAGAAAAACAAAAGAACACTATATCGAAAACAAATTCGAAACACTAGAATCGTATGCCTCTTGTATTTAGTATTATTTCCAAAAATAACTAGTATGATGCGGAAAGGAAAAATTACTAGTTATACCTTTTAGAAAAAACCTCTTGATCTTCTACCGTATTCCTCTTCTAACCTCGGATGTTGTGCGGGCAACGATCTTCCGAGATGAGAACCACCAAGCACCTTCTTCTTCCTGGCAAGTTTCGGCCATCAAAACTTCTTCTAGGATGAAGAAGTTCGGCCACCACCACCATGCTCCAAGGGATACTAGAAACGAGGCTTGCTTTCTCTCCTTCTTCTCCTTCCTTGATCCGGCCACAAACAAAAGCTCCACCAAGAGATAAGTTTCGGCCAACAAGAGGAGAGGAGAGTAATAGGGCCGGCCACCAAAACCAAAGAGGAGAGGAAAGAAAAGAATAGAGATCATCCATCATGAAGCCTTCTCTACCCCCTCTTTTATAATCCTTGGTCTTGGCAAATAAGGAAAATTTAATAAAAATTTCCTTAATTTTTTTTCCATTGAAAAGGAAAAATTATTTAATTAAAAATAATTTTCTTTTTCAAATACAATGGCCGGCCACCTCAAGCCCCAAATCAAGGAAAGTTTTAATTAAAACTTCCTAATTTGTTTCCGGAAATTTATAAAATTTCACCAATAATTTAATCCCTTCATGATTGGTTTATAAAAAGGAAATTTAATAAATTAAAATCTTTCTTTTAAACATGTGGATAAAAAGAAAGTTATCTCTAAAAATTAAAATCTCTTTTAATCTACAAATAAGGAAAGATCTCAAATCTTTTCTTAATCTCTTGTAGAAACTTATAAAAGAGAATATTTAATTTTTAAACTTTCTTTTAAATCATGAACATGGTTAAAAAGGAAAGTTTTTCTTAAAATTTAAAATCCTCCTTTAATCAACAAATAAGGAAAGATTTCAAATTTTAAACTTTCTTTTAAACATGTAGATGATTTACAAATAAGGAAAGTTTTTACCAAAAATTAAAACCATCCTTTTAAACTACAAATAAGGAAAGAGATTAATCTCTTCTCTTAATCTTTTGTAGAAAGCTATAAAAGGAAATTTTTAATTTTTAAACTCTCTTTTAAAATCATGATATCCACATAAGAAATAATTTTAATAAAAATCCTTTTAAATATTCTAGTGGCCGGCCACCTAAGCTTGGAACCCATGCTTTGGCCGACCACCTACATGACTCATCCAATTGGTCTTGGCCGGCCCTAGCTTGGGTTCCAAGCTAGCTTGGTCGGCCCCATTGGATGGGTAAGAAGGTGGGTATGTGGTGGGTATAAATCTCTATATACAAGAGGCTACGATAGGGACCGAGAGGAGGAATTGGTTTTGGTCTCCCAATAAAATTAAGCATCCCGTGTTCGCCCCAAACACACAACTTAATTTTATCAATAATAATTCATTCCACTAGAGAACTATTATTGAACTACCGCACCAATCCCAAATTACATTTTTGGGCTCCTTCTTATTATGAGTGTGTTAGTCTCCCTGTGTTTAAGATGTCGAATGTCCACTAATTAAGTGAGTTACTGACAACTCATTTAATTAATATCTTAGTCCAAGAGTAGTACCACTCAACCTTATCGTCATGTCGGACTAAGTCCACCTGCAGGGTTTAACATGACAATCCTTATGAGCTCATCTTGGGGACATTCTCAACCTAAATTAGTAGGACACAGTTTCCTTCTATAATCAACAACACACACTATAAGTGATATCATTTCCCAACTTATCGGGCTTATTGATTTATCGAACTAAATGTCACCCATTGATAAATTAAAGAAATAAATATCAAATATATGTGCTTGTTATTATATTAGGATTAAGAGCACACACTTCCATAATAACTGAGGTCTTTGTTCCTTTATAAAGTCAGTATAAAAGAAACGACCTCTAATGGTCCTACTCAATACACTCTAAGTGTACTAGTGTAATTATATAGTTAAGATAAACTAATACCTAATTACACTACGACCTTCCAATGGTTTGTTCCTTTCCATCTTGGTCGTGAGCTACTGTTTATAATTTATAAGGTACTGTTAACATGATCTTCTGTGTGTGACACCACACACCATGTTATCTATAATATAAATTAATTGAACAACTACATTTATCATAAATGTAGACATTTGACCAATGTGATTCTTATTTCTAGATAAATGTTTATACCAAAAGCTAGGCTTTTAGTATACACTCTAACATGGAGTTCGGGCACCCGAACAGTCCAGGCGCCCGGATCCCCTGGGCGCCCCAGGAGCGCCTCGGCTACGCGTAGTTGTGGATCAGGTTCACAAGGATCCAGGCACTCGGACTTGGTTCAAGCGACCAGACCAAAAAGTTATCGCCAAGCCGAGCTGTCGCGAATTGGTGCGAAGCGGATAAAGTTTTATTCGTGTTCAGACGTCGGATCATCGCTATAAATATAGCCCTGATTTCAGTAATTCAGAACAACGCAAGAAAATGATTCTCTTTCTATTCTACTTTCTGAGTTAGTACTTTAACTGCTGTAAGAGGATTCTCCGCCCAAAGGAGATTTGATAGTGGGCTTTCAACGCCTTGAAGTAGCAATCCTCTTATTGCCAACTAAGTAAAAAGGATCTTGCCTCTTGTTTCTTTTTAGTTAATTTTCTTCTTTTTTCTTTTTGTACAAGTGTTTTTAATTTAGTTTGAAAAGTCGAGAAAAGTGTTTATTTTTATATTGTGTAGGCAATGTATCCCCCTCTTGCCTGCCTCTAAGGGATCAACAATTAGTATCAGAGTCTAACAGCTTCAGAAGGACTAACCGCCGACCAAAGCACAAGAGATGGCCGGACCAAACATCTATCGACCAAAGTTTGAGGGGGAATTCATGATTTGGAAAAGAAAGATGGAGGTATTTTTCAATACGGATTTTGATTTATTATTAATATTAAAGTATGATTTTGTAGCATCGAAGGACAAAGAAGAATATCAATGGACCAAAAATGAGCAAGTAGATTTAGTAGCTAATGGACGAGCCGAATTCCATCTACTGAGCATGCTACCTCCGTAAGAAGTCAACAAAATCAGCACCTACGAATCAACAAAGGAACTTGGGGAGAAGTTCCTGGAGCTACATGAAGGTACGCCCGAAGCCAAACTCGCGAAATGGGATCTGCTTTAGATCTGCAACCTCCGATTGGAAGAAGGTGAAACTGTCGCACACCTCCACTTAAGGATCAAGGAACTCATCATCGAACTCACGAATCTTGGAGAAAAGGTAGCCAAC
Organism: Zingiber officinale; assembly: GCF_018446385.1. Classification (NCBI taxonomy): domain Eukaryota; kingdom Viridiplantae; phylum Streptophyta; class Magnoliopsida; order Zingiberales; family Zingiberaceae; genus Zingiber; species Zingiber officinale. Next base: position 133,760,146 of record NC_055991.1, on the reverse strand, counting down.
CGAGATTCGCTAAGGTACACGCTTAACGCATTTCCTAGGACTCCCGAATGGTTGAGCCTAGTAGATACATATTTCATCTCTAGGGGCTTAGAGGTAAGTGATTAGAGGAGTTATTTTTGACATTTCAAATTCACGAATCTAGAAATGCAGATCTAAAAATGAAGACGAAGCAGAACATTGCCCTAAAGGTAAAAATGGATGAACTAGAATACGAAACCTCTCTCGATGACGATGAAACGACATTCATGGTAAGGAAGTTTAAAAGTTTTTTTAAAACTAATCAGTTTAATTAAGTACAGGGTAAAAGAAGGAAAAGAAAGGTAAGATGCTACCACTGCAATGAAGAATGACACGTTAAAGACAACTGTCCAAAATTGAAGAGCAAGGACAAAAGACCAACCCAGAAAAGGCACAAGAACTTAAAGGCGACATGAGACGAAACTTCATCAGAATCAGAAATCGAAGCCTACACCGGACTTACGCTAATGGCAAGTCATTAAAAAGGTGATGAAGCAAGCTAATCCTCAATAAGCATCGAGAGCATTGATGAAGGGGGGAACAATATCAGAAGGAAGCAGCATGACAGGGGGAGCTTCTGAGAAAGGAATCGACAAGGTAAGTCAGGTATGGTTTCTGCCTTCTGACAAGTTGTACAAATTTATAAAAATGCTGTCCAAAAATGCTTGTAAATTAAAAATAGAAAATGAAAAATTAATAAAAGAAAATAATGAATTAAAAGGAAACTTAGCTACATCTTGTCGATTAGAAGATTTCGACAAACTAAAGATTGAAAATGAAAATTTAAAAGTAGATGTCCCTAAGAAATTTTTTATTAACCCAGTTGAAAGAAACCTATATTGAGTTTTAAAATTATACTGAAATTTAATCTTTAAGCATATCATACTTTTAAATGATTTAATTTTTGTTGTTTACTTAGAATTATCTAAATAAATTGTTTTGTTGAAAATTAATTTTCCTTTTTTCCGAGAAAGATGATTTGATCACTTATCTGTAGAAAAAATTTTAAATTTTTCTGACAGTTAAACTTTTTTTATTATTTTTTTTTAAAAAAAATATTTTTTATTTCAAAATATCTCGTAATGCTATTTTTTGTAAAATTTATTTTTCTGTAAAACTTTATCATTCTCTTTATCTAAGAAGATTTTTCTTAAATTTTGTAACCATTGGTGAATTTTCTATAAATTATTTATTCAAATATAATTTTTTAATATTAAAAATTATCAAAAAAAATATTTTTTAAAAATTTATTTTTTTTCCTACAAAACTACTTGATATAATACATACTCAGAAAATCTTTCAAGATTTTTTCAAGCTTAAAAACTATTTTTAAGTATTTTTTTTTTCAAAAATACATCTTGTTGTTGAAAATAATTTATTACTACTTAAATTAATTTCAAATTTCCATGAAAATGTTATCGCTGCTTTAGATATGTTTGTTTAACATTTACAAAAAATTTTAGAATTTTTTCACGATTAATTTTTTTTTCATATTATTTATTCCTAAAATGGTATAACAGTTGTAAGAAAATTCCAAAATTTTAAAATTTAAACTTAATATTTTTTGGATAATGGTCATTGTATTTTTATCCTTTATACTCTGTTTTAAATTTATTTCAAGTTATTTTCATGGCATACCCCCATTTTTAATGTGATCAAAATGGGAGAATTAGAGATTAAGTCTAGAGAAGGGTACATTTTAATTTTTGCACATTTTTTAACTACAAAATATGTTGCCTTACTGTTAATTATTTTTAGTCTTACCCTAACTTAACTAGGGTTACTCACATCAAAAAGGAAGAGATTGTTAGTACCCCGTGGTAATTTTTGATGTGATCAACCAAGTCAAGTTAGATCCTGTTGTGGTTTGATCCCTGTGTCTAAGTGTGCAGGAACTTAAGAGCGCTGGAAGTCGAGTGAAAGACGCAGCTAGCGAGAAGGACGGCATGGGAGAGAGTCGATGGACTCAGTGTGTCCTAGGAATGAGGCGCTGTGGAAGAGCACGCTGACGGACGAGAAGGGAACGTGCGACGTTTTCGAGGGACGAGAAACCATAGAGGAAGGTTGCTCAAGAAGACCGGAAAATAGGTTTGGGTGAGCCCTATTCCGGATGGCCAAAATCACCCAAGTGAGCTGAGCCAGAGCGAAAGACCCAAACAGAAAGTCAACTCAGAGTTGACTGGAGTCCCGGCGCCCGGACTTGGTCTAGGTGCTCGGATCCCTTGGGCGCCCCTAGGAGTGCCTCGGCTGCGCGCAGTTGTGGTTCAGGTTCACAAGGATTCGGGCACCGGGACCTGGTTTAGGCGCTCGGACTAGAAAGTTATCGCCAAGCTGAGTTGTCACGATCTGGTGCGACGTGGATAAAGTTGTATCCACGCTCAAGTGCCTAGAACCCTTCCAGACACCCGGATCAGCGCTATAAATACTGATTTTAGTAGTTCAAAACAACACAATAAAATGATTCTCTTTCTGTTCTATTTTGTGAGTTAGTGTTTTAATTGTTGTAAGAGGTTTTTCCGTCCAAAGGAGATTTGATAGTGAGCTTTCAATGTCTTGGAGTAGCAATCCTCTGATTGCCAACTAAGTAAAAAGGTTCTTGCCTCTTATTTCTTTTTAGTTAATTTGCTTATTATTTATTTTTGTACCAGTGTTTTTAATTTAGTTTGAAAAGTCGAGAATGGTGTTTATTTATATATTGTGCAGGCAATTCACCCCCCTCTTGCTGGCCTCCAAGAGACCAACATATCCCACATCACCCGATCGAGTTATTAAATACTTCCATTGTGGCATGCACTTTTGATCAATGGAGCATAGATATCATGAGACAGTTCCCGATAGCACTTGCTCAAAGAAGATTTCTTTTGGTGGCTGTGATTATTTCTCTAAGTGGGTGGAAGCTGAGTCACTTTCAAGGATAACTGAGCAAAAGTTTATTCAGTTCTTATGGCAGAACATTTTATGACGTTTCGAAATTCTGCATAAGATAGTTTCAGACAATGGGAAGCAATTTCAAGATCGAATGCTCCGAGAATGGTGTGTAGGTTATGGTATCACCCAAGCCTTCACATCTATAGTATATCCCCAAAGCAAGGCTAGGCAGAAGTTACCAATAGAGAGATTATCAGAGGACTTCGCACGTTCTTATTTTAGTATGCTACCAATATCAGAGGACCCTCTCCCTAGTCTTTGGTCACTAACGTTCTGTTGACTCGTCAGAGTGTGCGCAGGAACAAGGAGGAGAGCGTCACAGAGGGGGCTCACCCGAACCCAACTTCCGGCATTCTACTCGAGTAAGCTTCCGCTCCGGCTTCTCGTACCTCAGAATTGTAGCATGCTTCCTTCTCGTCCGCCAGCGCACTCTTCCACAGCTTCGCCCCTCGGACGCACTGAGCGCATCGCCCATCGGCTCTCTCCCCTGCCGACCTTCTCACTAGCTGCGTCTTTTGCTCCCCGAGCAATCTTCCGTTGCAGCTTCTCGTCCCTCAGAAACATCACACGCCTCCTTCTCGTCTGCCGGTGTACTCTTCCGTAACACTGCGTCTTTTGTTCGACTTCCTGTGTTCCTAAGTTCCTGCACACTTAGACGTAGGGTTAAAACACAACAGGAACTAACCAACTTGGTTGATCACATCAAAACAATCTTGGGGTTCTAACAATCTCCCCCATTTTGATGTGAGCAACCCAAGTTAAGCTAGGGTAAACCGATATGAAGTTAAAACAATAAATTTTGTAATAAAGTGTAAAAATGCAAAAAGTAATAAATTTTAATTCCTACCTCCCCTAGACTTAATTCTCTCTTCTCCCCCTTTGCTCACATAAAAAATGGGATTCCAAAAAAATCTAAGGGTAAAAAAAACTTTGATTTTATCAAGTTAAAATGACTTGAAAATTTTTTGAAAATAATTTTGATATCACTTATAAAGATTTACAACAATTTTATAAACTTTAAGTTTCTTTTTTTAAAAAAAAAATCTAATTAAAAATTTTCTAAAAGAAAGAAAAAAAATTTAAGTTAAAGATACTACAAAAAGTTGTATTAACTCTTAAAGCATTATTTACAATTAAATGCTTTATCAGTTAGTTAATTAAATATTTTATTTCTATACTTGGCTTCTAGGCTATAACGAGACACTAGGTCTTCTTGGTTATTGGAGCAACAACCACTTTCTAGACAAAGTCTCATAAAGAAATTAAACGTTTAATGTACTCTCTGAAAGTCCTAAGTCTAATTGAAGTTCAAGTTAGACACGACTTTGGAACCCAATATAGGTTCCATCTAATTGGATTAACTAAGAATTTTTTAGGGAAATATTTCTTTGAATTTTTTCTAATTTGTCCCTTATGAAATCTAAGATGTCAGCTTAGTCTATTATAATTTTGGGTTCTACATACAAACATGCATGATTTTTCAAGTTCTTTATCTCATTTTGTAAATTGTCATTTTCTAGCTTTAATTTATCAAAATCATCTAATGGACATGATTTTGCTAGAATTAATTTTAATTATCTAATTTCTTTTTCAAGTTTGCAACAATCTTTGGTTAATAATTTCACCGGGAGGTAGAGATCGTACCTGACTTACCTTGTCGATCTCATTATCCGTGGCTCCCCCTGAACTACTGCTTTCTTCTGATATAGCTCCCCCTTTATCGATGCTCTCGATGCTCATTTCGGACGAGCTTACTTTGTGTTGATCTTCTTGATCACTAGCCATTAATGCAAGTCCGGAGAAAGCCTCAACTTTCGATTCGGGCAACGTTTCATCCCACGTTGCTTTTAAAGTCTTGTACTTGTTTGTTTGGACGGGTTTCTTTCCTTTGTCCTTATCTTTGTTTCTTAACTTAGGGTAGTTATCCTTAACGTGCCCTTTTCGTTGCAGTGGTAGCATCTGATTGTCCTTTTCTTTCTACCCTGCGGATGGTTAGTTTTTCTTAATTTAAATAATTTTTTTAAACGTCTTACCATCATTACCATTTCATTATCGTCGAGAGAGGATTCTGACTCATGTTCATCTCTTGTTGCCTTGAAGGCGATGTTGTGCTTTGGCTCCTTCGTACCTGCACATCTCGATTCATGCACTTCAAAAGTTGAAAATAATTCTTATAAGGTAATAGACTCTAAGTCATTAGAGATATAGAAGGCATTAACTAATGATGTTCATTTAGTATTTCTAGGGAATGAATTGAGAGTGTACCTTAGCGAATACCGGTTACTTGTCTTTTCTTCGAGATTTGAAAGTCTGGTGATGAGCTCCTTAATCCTTGAGTGAAGGTGTGTGATGGTTTCGTCTTCTTCAAATCAAAGGTTGGTGAGCTGATGCGAAGTAGGTCTCGTCTTGCCAGTTTTACCTCCGAGGTTCCTTCGTAAAGTTCCAGGAATTTCTCTCAGAGTTCCTTTGCGGACTCGTAAGCTCCGATCCGGTTGGCTTCTTGCGACGGTAGAACACTTAGCAGATGAAACTCTGCTTTGCCGTTTGCCACGAAGTCGGCTTGTTCCTTCTTCGTCCATTGATACTTCTCTTTGCCCTCGGGTGCTTGAAAACCAAATTCCATTATTAATAATAAATCAAAATTGATTTTGAAAAATACCTCCATTCTCTTTTTCCAACTTGCGAACTCCCCCTCGAACTTTGTTGGGTAGATACTTGGTCCGGCCATCTCGTGTGCTTCGTTTGGTGGTTAGTTCTCCTAAAGCGAACTTGGCTCTGATACCACTTGTTGGAGTGTTGGCAGCAGGCTAGAAGGAGGGTTGAATAACCCTGCACAAATAAAAACAAAACAACCCTTCTCGGACTTAAGAGAACACTTGCATAAAATAATAACTAAAGAAACTCAAAAGACAGAGGCACCGAAATTACTTGGTTACAACCGGGGAGGTTGGTAATCCAAGAAAGTGAAACACACTAAATTTTCCTTCAGGCGGAGAAGCCTCTTTACAGCAATTTATCCATAGAAAAATAAAGCTAAACTAGAAAGGAAAGCACACAAGTGTTGTTTATCGAATTGCTTCCGGGACCAAAGCACACAAGTGTTCTTTAGCTTCCGGGATCAAGGCTATATTTATAGCCTTGGTCGGGGCGCCTGGAAGGGTCCCAGGCACCTTGAGAGGGGAAAAAACTTTATCCCCTTTACGCGGATCGCGTTTGACTGCGTTCTGGATAAAATCCAGGTCCGAGCGCTCGGAAGGGTTCCGGGCGCCCCGGACTGCTCCGAGCGCCCGGAATGGTTTCGAGCGCCCCGAAGGTGAAAAGTCAACTTTTTGTTGACTTTCTCTCCGGGCCTCCAGCTTTGGCCCCTTTCACTTCGGTCCGGGTCTTCCGCTCCGACTCCGCTCGCTTGGGTGATTTCGGCCATCCGGAATAGAGTTCACCCGAACCCAACTTCCGGCCTTCTCCTAGAGCAAGCTTCCGCTCCGGCTTCTCGTACCTCGGAATCGTTGCATGCTTTCTTCTCGTCCGCCAGCGCACTCTTTCGCAGCTTCTTCCATTAGACGCACTAAGCCTGTCGGCTCTCTCTCGTGTCGACCTTCTCGCTAGCTGCGTCTTTTGCTCCCCAAGAAATCTTCTGCTGCAGCTTCTAGTCTCTCGGAAACATCGCATGCCTCCTTTTCGTCCGCCGGTGTACTCTTCCACAACACTACGTCTTTTGCTCGACTTCTTGTGCTCCTAACTTCATGCACACTTAGACACAGGGTTAAAACATAATAAGACCTAACCAACTTGGTTGATCACATCAAAACAACCTTGGGGTTCCAACAGGACGATGTTGTAACCCTTGGTCTGGGCCATTAATCCTGTACACATAGAGAGAAGAGAGAGAGGGTCCCAATAATTTATCTTGCATTAGTAGTGTGAGAGAAAGAAAGAAAATATTACGACTGAATTAGTGTTGCACCAAATCAAATTAATTTGCTACGAAAAAGAATTTTCCAAAAGAGGTAATTATACCAATTTGGATTATGTCAAAAAGTAAACAAAAAAATGAAAAGAAAAAAATCACTCCTTTGCCTGATTGGTGGTTGCATCAAATCAGAGCAGTACATGCTCTAATATCATTTGTTGGATCGTAAAGTTCGCTAGAAGGGGGGGGGTGAATAGCGATCGTTGAAAATTCGTTATCGAGTAAGCAGCGGAAATAGAAAAATAAACACAACTTTAACAAAAATCAATTTTACTTGGATCGGAGCCTTCGTCGACTCCTACTCCAAGGCCCGCACTCGTCTAGTATTTTCGTTGGGCAATCGAATAATAGTTCGTAAAAAGAGTTACAAGATTAGTACAAGAACTATAAAACTGAATTACTGACAACAAGAAAATTAAAACTGAGTCGCAGGTTGTCGGAGAAGCTTCGCAGCGTTGCAAGAGCATCTTTGGAGCAGCGTGCAAGAGAGCAATCGTAGAAGAAGTTGTTGTCTTTTGCTTCAGGTGGAGGGCTCCTTATATAGGTAGCTCCGGGCGCCCGGATCCCTTCCGGGATCACTTTTCCAGCAAAAGCTTTTTCCTTCAAGAAAAAGATTAGTCCAAGGCAATAAACATTATACTACCCTGTAAAATAAAAGTTAGCACAATTATAAAAATAGAGTAGTAATTAGATTCTATCTCTTCGAGACCAGAATCTAAACAAAATCTCAACTTAGATTTCTGAAATGGATCTAAGTTGGATCGACGCCTATTGTTCCCTCAAACGGGGAATGCATCATCACCAAGTCACTCCCCTCTAGTGATTTACCTTAACTTACCATCCTGCCAGACATCCGGTAAGCCCGTCGACCTGTTTGGACTTTATGCCAACTATCTGGTCGGTCTGTTGGCCTATCTGGACTTCGTACCAGATATCCGGTCAGCCCATCGACCTATCTAGACTTTATACCAGCTATCCAGTTATCCCATTGACCTAGCTGGATTTCTTGCCAGATATTCGGTCAGTCCGTCGACCTATTTAGACTTCTCTTGCACACTTAGTGAGATCGTTAGATTATAACAAACCTAACTTAACTTACTTTGTCATTCATCAAAACATGAGTTAGACCGTTAGTGTTAACCGCACCAACAGTTATTATATGTCTCCGCTCAGCCCCTAAAAATTCTTTTTACTTTCTCGTAGTATTAGGTAGAAAGCCTGGCTATGTACCAGCAGCTTGCCTTTTTGGAGCAAGAAGTCAAACAACTGCGCGCCCCGAGCGGTTAGGTGGCGGCTTCTCAGGCACAGCTGGAACAAATGAACGCTGAGATGGCTCAATTAAGAGCCGATCTGAGTAAGAGCTCCGAGCAGTTGGAGGCGAAGAAGAGCAAAGGCTCTGAGCAGGCTGCACAATTGGTTCGACTTGATAAACTAGTCAGCTCCTTCGAGTCTAAGCTCATTTTGGCCAACACCAGGAAGCTCCGGGCCATTGAGAACTTGGAGATCAAAAATAAGGAGTCTCGGGTGTTGGCCCAAAACCTAAAGGAGGTGGAGGCCACATTGAAGGCCGAGCGGGATGGACAATCGGCCTACCAAACCACAGCGAGGACCCTGCTTGCTGCAAGATGAAGAGCTATCCAAGTTGAAGGAAGAGTTGAAGGCCTCCCGAGCGGCCTTAGAGACTTATCAGGGAGCCGAGTCGTTCGAGCTCATGAAGCAGGCCTATATCCGCTCGGACGCTTTTAACGACAAGGTTGTCGATCGGGCACTCCGTCTATTTGACCTTGCTATCGACAGGACTCTCGATCAACTAAAGGAAGGCTACTACCTCCCCATTGCTTTGACAAGTAAGATCATTAGCTGGGACAAACTGGCTGAGTCACTGCCCGATGATGTTTTAGATTATCTTGAGTGGGCCTACTTTTGTAAGTTTGGCTTCTATAATTTTTTGAAGTATCAATGAATGATGGTCCGTCTGGCGAACCATTTTTTTTATCCCTTTCTGGTCGTTTGATACTTTTGATTTAGATCAGTTGTTGTCGCGTAAAGTGAAGTGTGGCCTTGTGTTCATTTGATCAGCAATGGATTATCTATTTTCTTAGCTGATCGCTCAGTTCCGATTCTAAGGTCGTCGCACGACCATTTCATGGCGTAGACATGAGTTTAAGGTCGTCGCTCAACCGTTGATGAAGAAATGGGTTCACGGTCGCCGCTCGACTGTCGGTGAAGACATGAGTTTAAGGTCGCCGCTCGATTGTCGGTGAAGACATGAGTTTAAGGTCACCGCTCGATCGTCAGTGAAGACATGAGTTTAAGGTCGCCACTCGACCGTCGGTGAAAACATGTGTTTAAGGTCGCCGCTCGATCGACTCATGCGTATGGAATGCTTGCAGTTTTATAAATATTTGTCCTGCATTTGTAAGACATGCACGCACATATCGATAAATATAATTATTCACACACCTCTTACCCGACCCTATAGGGTTAGAGGTGGTTCGCACTCCATGGTCACTCGAGCCATCTTCGGTCTTCGTCTTCCAAATAATATGCTCCCGAGCGAAGCTTTTGCACGACCTATAGGGACCCACCCATGGAGCTTCGAGTTTGGTGACGTCGTCAACCGACTTTATCTTCTTCCACACTAGATCGTCGACCTAGAAGGACCGCGGGATAACCCTCCGGTTGTAGCTCTGCTTCATCCGTTGTTGGTATGCCATCAGCCGAACGACACCCTTGTCCCGTGATTCGTCGACCAAGTCTAGCTCCATCAGTCTCCCCTCGCCGTTATCCTCATCATAGTGTTGCACTCGATCGGACTCCACTTCGACTTCCACTGGGACTAGTGCTTCATCGCCATGTACTAGATGGAATGGTGTCACGCCGATCGCCTCCTTCGGGGTCGTGCGCAAGGCCCACAGGATGCTGGGGAGTTCGTTGATCGAGCTGCCTCCTGTGTGGTCGAGCCGAGCTCGTAATCCTCTGAGAATCTCCCGATTGACACAATAGGCAAGTGGTCACTGTCCGAGCGGCATCTTCTTGGAGCATGTGCTAGAAATACTCGGCGAGAAGGATCTTCCGGGCTAATGAACGACCGCTCGGATGATTCTCGCAGGAGCCTCGATGTACTTCTTGGAGGATGTACTCTATGTCTTTCAATCTGACGCACTTAAGCAGGGGCTTGGAAAAGGCTTGCTTATAGAGTTGATCTCCGATCAACGTAAATCGCTCAACCCTTTTCTTCAGTAGACGATTGGCCTCCTGATCGGACGGTGTTACACCCGATCGGAGAAATTCGATGAATGACATCCTCCAGTCATTTGGGAAGGATAGGTCTTCTCTTCGTTCAATGTGCGTCACTAGTAAAACCTGCTCGATTAGGCGTTTAATCCTGACGGGCGTTAACAAGCTAGCCAATTTGGCTAAGTCGTCTACCGAATGATTGTCTAATCGGAGGATCTTCTATATAGTGACTTCTTGAAAACTTGTCCTTAGTTTTTTAAAGGCTTCTGTATAGAGCTTGAGTCGAGAATTATTTATTTCGAATGTACCTAATAACTGTTGAGCGGTTAGCTTAGAATTTGAGTGAATGAGGACTTTTGTGGCCCTGACGTGCCGCGCTGCCTGTAAGCTAGTGATTAATACATTATACTCGGCTTCATTATTGGTGGCCCAGTATTCCAGCCGAACGGAGAACTGTATTCGATTTTCCCTTGGTGAGATCAGTAGTACGCCGATCCTGCTTCCTTACCGGATGGAAAAACCGTCCACATATATTCTCCAGGTTGCTTCAGGTTCTGCATTCTGGACTTCTGTGATGAAATCAATCAAGCCCTAAGCTTTAATTGCTGTTCGGGGTTGATATTGAATATCGAACTCGCTTAATTCAGTTGCCCATTTGATTAGTCGCCCAGACGTTTCTGGGTTGAGGAGGACTTTTCCAAGGGTGCTATTGGTCATGATGATGATTGGGTGAGCAAGAAAGTATGGATGGAGTCTCCAAGCGCAAAGTACCATAACATAAGCTAACTTTTCCAGATAAGTGTAGCGAGACTCAACATCTTTTAATATATGGCTTAAAAAATACACGGGTTGCTGTTCATGGTCGTTCTGCTTGACAAATGTCGATCGGACCGCATGCTCGGTGGATGACAAATAGATCTAGAGAGGCTCTCCTATGCTCGACTTAACTAGTATAGGCAAGGAGTTAAGATACTCCTTGAGCTCTTCCAAAGTCCGGTTGCACTCTGCGTCCCATCGGAATCTTTTTCATGGCCGTTCTGCTTAACCAATGTTGATCCGATCGCATGCTTGGTGGATGACAAATAGATCCAGAGGGGCTCTCCTACGCTCGTCTTAGCTAGTACAGGTAAAGAGTTAAGATACTCATTGAGCTCTTCCAAAGCCCGGTCGCACTCTGCGTCCCATTGGGTCATTTGGTGTGGTAATATCCCTTCTCCCCACATGTGAAGCATACTATGTGCCATTTCTTTTCCTTCTTCTTCTTGGCACCATCATTCCTATAACCCACATTAGTATCTAAGATAATTTGAGTGGATTTAGGTTTTACTTTCTTGAGCAAAGGATATCTACTCTTGTAATGTCCCTTCTCATTGCAACCGAAGCAAATGATGTGGTCTTTTGACTTGACTTCGGTGGAGGTGCTCACTAGGTTGACTTTCAAGACTTCTTCTTCTTCAATTGTCTTGGATTTTTCTTCAACCTTTGAGGATGTAGATGATGCATCATCTTCCTTCTCCTCTTCGGATGTTGAGCATGACTCAACTTCCGTTTGCTCCTCCTCAACTTGAGTAATTAAACCCATCTTCTTGGGTTCTTCTTCTTCTTGTGTAGGTTTAGATTCTGTTGGGGTTGCAAGGTTGCAAACATAGTCCCACATTGTAAACACATGGGAAAGATCATGAGTTTATAAGAGAAAGATATCTCAATTGGTATGAGGCATGTTGGGGAGAGCCCAAGAGCAAAGTCATAAGGGCCTAGACCCAAAGTGGACAATATCATATCATTGTGGATATATCTAAATTATTTTCGATCCAACAATTAGTATCAGAGCCTGGACTGCCAGAAGGTTTAACTGCCGACTGTGCACAAGAGCTATGGTCTGATTGAGTCATGTGGGTACAATATTGACCTCAAACAAAGAAAGTGGGGTTCCTATGTTCGGATCAAGAGGATCAGGCACCAGGCAGGAAGTCCTAGTAGGTCGGGTGGACCGAGGGGTAGGAAGACCTGGTGGGTCGAGGATCGGACATGGGAAGCCTGTGGTCCTTTGTTTGAGGGAGGGATTGTTGGGGTTGCAAACATAGTCCCACATTGAAAACATATGAGAAAGATCATGAGTTTATAAGAGAAAGATATCTCCATTGGTATGAGGCATGTTGGGGAGAGCCCAAGAGCAAAGCCATGAGGGCCTAGGCCCAAAGTGGACAATATCATATCATTGTGAAGATATCTAAATTCTTTTCGATCCAACAGGTTCTTCCCGTAGAACGATCTTCACCTTGCTCCATAACTCATGGGCGTTCTCATAATTACCTACACAACTCATAACATTATTAGGTAAAATATCAATTAAAATAGATATTACCTTTGAGTTTGCCTCCGATCATGAGGTTTGCTCTTCCGTCCAATGTCGTGGTCGGAGTCTCTTTCCTTTCTTATCTCTTGGGACTTCGAACGGGTCCTTGATCACCATCATGGTGTCTCAATCCATGTCGAAGAAGGCATTCATCTTCATCATCCAAAATGTGATGTCCCCTAGGCTTCCTCCTTCAAACTTTGGAGGTGCTATCAAGTCGGCCATCTTTTACTTCCTTGGTGATTAGTCCAATGGAGAGCATCTGTAGGGGATCAGATGGTTGACTAGAAGAGGGGTTGAATAGACGACACCCCCAATTCGATAGCTTCCTATGTATTCATTAGTGCACGGCGAAAATCTAATACTAAATACAAATACGAAAGCTAAACTAAAGACAAGAAGAGAAATTCAAACTGCTAACACGTTTGTTTAATGTGATTTAGAGATAAGGCTCCTACTCCATGGCTGTCCGTAAGGTGGATGATCCTGATCTGTCGGTGGATGACTCCCCGACAAACTTCGGCTAGCTCACGTAGCTCCTTGTGGATGGAGAAACCTCACCACAACTCTCACAAGAATACTTGAGAAGCTAGGGCACATGTAGACTACTAATAGGAGTTAACCACCTCTATTTCGTCAACCTTAATCAAGCTTCCAAGGCTTGGTTATATAAGCCACGGGTTGGAAAACCCCGCCTATCAGTCGACTGATGAAACTATCAGTCGACTGATGAAACTATTAGTTGACTGCCCTCTATGGAGATTCGACCGTTACAACCCAACGGATCGATACCAGTTGATTGATACTTCCATTAGTCGACTGCTCCACACTGGCCGAGTAAATACAAGCATTTTGTTCGCTCCCAGTCGACTACCCGGTCGACTGCACCAGTTGACTGATGAAACCATCAGTCGACTGGTACCCGAGTATAATCTCTCAACACTCAAACCCTCACCCTTACGACTCACTTAACTCTTCTTCGCAGACTTGACCTTTTGCCTTCAAGCCTAGTTTCTTTGGCTCTCGTCCCTCGGATGCATCCAAGCCCGCGGCTCGTCCCTAATGTCATCCTTCACGTATGACTCGAAGTCACTTCCCTCGGCCCTTGTCCTTGCTGCCTTGTTCACGGTCCCTCGGATGCTCCATCCTTCACCAGACCCGAAGTCATCAAACTGAGTCATATGTGTATCCTGTAAACCTGCACACTCACATACACATATCAAATATAAGAGTGAACCTAACTTAAACTCTTTGCCCAAACACCAAAATACATGGTTGCACGGACCATTAGGATTGCTCCAACAGACTGTAGTCTTGCAAGGGCCTCTATCAAGAAATCCCAGTAAACCGTGTCAAAAGCTTTCTAGAGGTCTACCTTCATAGTGCTCCTAGGGGAGATTCTCTTCCTTATGTAATTTCCCATAATCTCTTGTGCTAGATGAATGTTATCTGCTATATTCCTCCCTTTAACAAAAGCAGCATGGACTGGGTGAATGATATGCTCAGCAACCTCTGCATGCCTAGAAGATAGTAGTTTTGAAATTATCTTGTAGAAAACTGTGCAACATGATATGAGTCTGAAATCCACAACTCTACTAGCATGCGACACTTTTGGGACTAAAGATATAAGAGTGTGATTCCATTGTTTAAGTAGCTTCCCATGCCAAAAAAATCCATTCACCGCTGCCACCAAATCAGTCTTTATGATGTCCCAGGAGTGCTTGAAAAATTTGGATCCATACCCATCCGGCCGGGAGCTTTTTGATCACCAATGCTAAAAAGAGCCTTCTTGATGTCATCTTCAGTCGACATTTTTTGAAGGGATTCTTGCTATTTCAAACTTAACATTTTCCCAAAAGCTAGACATTCAGTTTGGATTGGAGTCTTGTGGACACTAGTGCCAAGCAAGCCTTAGAATGCTTCCATAAACTCATTCACAATCTCATTCAAACTTGTTGTGCTACCACCATCTCCCTTCTCAAGGACTATTATTTATCTTCTCCGATTTGTTCTTTTAACTAGTGCATGAAAGTAATTGGTGTTTCAGTCCACCTCCCTAAAGTATTGGCACTTTGCCTTTTGAGCACAAAATAGGAACTCTGCGTGGCTCAGTTGATGAGCTTGCTTTCGGATCATTTGATAGTTTTCCTCAAATTGACCAATAGTGTATCCCAACTATTGCATGTGAAGGAGCTCCTCTTGTGCCCGGTTTGCCCTCTCTTTAATGTGCTGAAAATAAAGTCTATTGAATTGCTTGAACTCTGTTTTCAACCCTTGCAACTTTTGCTTGAACATATACTATGTCGTGCCTCCATGTGTGCCCCAATTCAAGCTAGTCCATTTCCTCTCCACCACAATGTTGTAGTTCGCATGAGTAGTCCAGATGTTGAAGTATTTGAAAGGTTTATCGGTGTGTTCCAATTCCCCCGTAACGGTCACCAAACATTGTGTATGGTCTGGTATGTAACCAGGTGCAAGGAACTCAGCCATTCCCCTCATGTCCTGTTCTAGCCACCATTTATTGACCATGCATCTATCCAATTTGTAGAAAACCTCATTGTTGGACCAAGTGCATGTGCATCCAACTTGAGAAAGATCCTCAAGCCCATTTCACATGACATAATCTTGAAAATCAATAACCTGGTAGGAAGTGATCGACATACCACCTTTTCTATCTTCAACTGAGATAGGGGAGTTGAAATCTCCAAGTAGTATCCAAGGCACCTCCATATCCGTACCATTCATGTTTAGGCCCTCCCATAATCTCTTCCTGTTAATTATGGTGAGCTAACCATAAACAAAGGTGATGACAAAGGATTTCTACGTCAATTTGCAACTGAGACTGTCGTGTATATATTGATCATTCAATTCTAGTGTATCAAAGGTCACTTTATAAGGGTCCTAATAATCAACATTCTACTTCTCAATGAGCCCTCCTTAATGTAGTGTTTCATCTCCAAGTGCTTAAATCTTCTTAGTTTCATTGCTTTGAAAGCTTGTTATGTCAATTTTGTCTCCATGAGGCCCATCACTGCTAATTTATTTTTTAGAAAGAAGCTCTGCACTCCCCTCTGTTTGGGGGCTTGGTTGAAGCTCCTCATATTCCAAGATGATATCTTCATGTGGAGGTAGATGACCTAGACCGTCTTGCCACTTGATTTCAAGTTTAGACTCTGCCATCCATACCATCCTCATCACTGAGCAAGGAGAGACCAGATTTACTGCCTACTGCTCCTTACTGTTTGGCTACCGAGAACCTATTATTGTGCAAATCAGTAATTTCTTTTGTCATCTAGTTTGTAGGGGGTTGGTGATTTATGATATGTTGCTGTTTGCTGGCTCTTGTCTTGGCCAAATCAGGTCCCTGTTTGACTGCCTAATCTAGCCTGGTGTTGTCCATTTTTTGTGCATGTAAGCCTTGGTGGTATCTGATGCTAGCAAGGTCGAGACCAACTCAATCATTTGTTTTGGCATAATACTTATGTGTGCTTGATTGGCATGCATCTGCCTTTTTGCAACTCAAGCTCTGGTTTGTACTGTCCACTGCTGTGCCAAATCAGGTTCCTTCTTTGTGCCATTTTCTGTGCCACTGGTATTGCTGTTCCCATAGCTATTTTCAGTAAAACCTTGCATTGATGATGAGCTGACACTGCATCTATCTGAGTCTGAGTGTTGTGTGTTGTTATTCTTGGTTATTCTCCTCCACGAGTCATATTGATGTTCCCATGTATGATGACTGCTCCCGGCTTGATTCCAAGCTTGATCTAGGTTTTTTAGTACAAGTTCAATAGGCTCCCTGACATCCAATGTATTCCTCTCCCCCTCTTTCCTATTGCCTTTGCTCTAGCCCATAAGCTTCTCTATTGTGTATTATACTGTGTGTATTTCAACCGGTCTAAAAAATGGTCGCCTTGTTAGGATGTTGCTGACTGAATATATCTCGACCAGTTTTTAAGCCAACCACCTTGTTATGATCATAATATTTGTTGAGTATATTTCCGCTGGTCTTTAAGCCGCTCTACTATATTCTGCACATGCTTGAGACATTTGTTCGGAGAATAACGCAAGGCCTCTTGCTCCATAGAAGTCCTTTTGATAACCTGTGTTTTGCTGGAATCCTATCTGGGTGATAATATGATGATAAATGCTGCAAACCCGATCATCCTCTTATCCGTCCGGGCTTATAAGGGGTTACCAGGAGAGACACATCCATGTCTTGAGAAGTTCGATTGATATATTAAGCTGAGTGTCATCATATCATTTCCCGGCTAGATTTTTGTACGGTCAGGACATATGTACTCGTTCGACTTTTAAGACTGGACGGATACACCTGCGCACCGTCACGAATGGTTGATCTGTTGTAGAATTGAGTCAATCATTCCGACTGGCACGTAAGGGCGACCGACCTTAATTTTGGTCGCCATAATATTTGGTCGTCCTTAAAATACTAAAACTCCCTGGTTCGTTCGGCTTGAAGGCTAATCATTTCTCCTTGACCAGCTTATAACTCGGTTCGGTTAACCTTAGCACTGGACGATTAATCAAAGTCAGATGAAAGGATATTAACTCCTTTCGGGTGTAACTACCACTTCATCTTGACTTTGATTATCCTTTTTTTTTTTAACTTTAACTATCACATTATCTTTTAACTCCACTCATCATAATTAGTACCAATGATAAAAGGTCATTTACCTATCCAACTCAAATTTCAACCGCTGGGATATAACACCGACCAACCAACCATTTGTATCAAAACATATGGTTCCACCGACCAATTGTTGTGCATCAACCATCGACCATGAGAGAAGATTTCTCCATGCATATATTAATAATTTTAATGATTATGATACATTATAAACTACTAATATTATCATAAAATTTTAAATATGGACTAAAAGCCATTCAAAACGAAATCTTCTTCTTCATCCACCTCTTCTTAATTATTTCTATTCAAACCAACACAAATTTCATCTAACTATCTGAAAGGTGATCTACTTGAGAAATTGATGGCACCATCCATCATGATCATTTTTTAATTTATTTTTATATAATAAATTTCTAAGAAACCGGATTATCTGTAAGTATTTGGTTGATGGATTTAAAAATGGGAGAATGAAATGATAATAAAATATGTTGTCGGAATTGTGAATCTAAGAATGATAATTTAAAAATAATTTTTAAATTTATAGGAATCAACTAAATTTATATAATTAGATAGATTTTATTTTTATTCATATTTTCATTCTATCTCATTATCAAACTTATACTCATTTTTATTCCTGTCATTTAACAAAAATTAAAGCTAATGATTTGATAATAATTAAAGGTATTCTAACGTTGTTTTTAATAAATGTTTTTAAACATGATAAAATTAATCATTTTTCTACTATAAATTAAAACAAGGGAAGAGTTTTCCATAGAAAAATAAAATAAAAAGTCTAATTATTTGGACTGCTCCCTACCATATCGAGTGTCTTTTTTTACCTTGTTAACTTCCAAATTAAAACCTCTGTTATACGGGACGAGATGTCCTTGTCCATATTGTTTTGGATCAGGGAATGAATTATATGATATTATGTTTGGATCATGATGACGATTTGATTATAATTCATTATGATCTTTCTCTGGATTCATCATCCCTTAGATTATAGTTTGAATTAGAACGAATGATCAGAGGTCGTCCGAAGGCTGCCAATGATAAATAAGTGAACAGATTGTTGGTCGTCGAGTAGGAGGTGGCCTTTGAGCGGTCTTTAACCATCCATCCCAACTTAAACTATAATCTGGAGGGATGATGAATCCAAGGAGAGATTATAAATCAATTGTATCCGAATTATTATCATGATCATGATCCATCTCCTAATTCATAAAATTATGGACAAGAAGATCTCCCCTGTTACACACAGAAGAAAATATGACATTATTCTTAATATATAATTAACAAACATAAATGAATTATTTCGTGGCTATGGATTAGATGAGAAAACACATGCATTGTTTCCCCCGTTGTCTTCACGGCGTGCCCCTTTTTTTTATACACACAAGATTAATTACTAACTAGCGTTGGTTGCACCATCTCCTTCTCTACTCTAATCCTTGTCGAGCACACAAAAGTAGCACAACGGAAAACATTTTTCTTGGAATGCAAAAAAATATTTTTTTTTATTAAACTCCATTCAAATATGTCTTGATCTATAAGCTAAGGTTGTGTACTTGTTAAATTCCACCGTGCGTCATGGAAAAAACAACTTGATCATCCCTCCATTTAAATGTCGTATGTGCATTAAACATATAGTTTTTACACGAGTTGAGCTTGTTCATGAGGTGGTAGTATGATTAAAATATGATGTGTTACCATATTAGGTCATTAGATCGAAACTATATGTATTTAAGTATATCTTTCCTTATGTTTTTGCCATTGCACTAATGACTAGTAGCACTCGTGATTTACTCTTTCTGTGTTGGCTTAGGGATGAGTTGACGGGAGTGATGGGGCAAATAAATCGCCTTTTGCCACATTACACAAGTCGAGCCTAGCTAAATTTTATAATATTCAAACTCATTTGATAAAATGAGTAAGCTTAAACTTGGTTCAAGCTTTATTTGAACTTGGTTCATTTCTCAATTTATTTGATTGTTTAAAATTTCTATATTTTAAACCTGTTTAGTTGTTATTGACTTTAATAATATAAATTTATTTATTTATTTTAAAATTTATTTATTTATTTAGTATGTTGATAAGAGTTGTATTGATAAAAATGATTCCTAAATATTATTTACGAACATAAACAAGCTAAATATATATGCATTTCTATTTATTCATTTAGTTTAATGAGTTAGTTAAAACTTGTTCATTTAATTAATATTGTATATATATGCATTTCTATTTGTTCATTTAATTTAATGAGTTAGTTAAAACTTGTTCATTTAATTAATATTGTATATATTGAACATGTTGGATTATGTAGCAAAATAAAACATTAAAATTAAATACAACGGAAAAGAAAACCACTAGAGATTCATGTGAATTCAAGTTATATCGTTGGTTTGGAAATAATGTTATATCTTGATGTGTAAAACTCTTTTACGTATCCAGAGAGTCTGATTGATGTCAATATGATTAATATGTTTGCGCCTCTGACGGTATCCGTATGAGCACAGTCATCACCCGTCTCAAAGCACAATTGGAGAATCACATAGTGCTAACTATTATGCACAATAAGTTTATATAAAACCCTATATAAACTTTTATGCATAATAAGTTTCATATAAAACTCTACCCTCTATATCCGTGGGGCCTAAGATAGCGGATCTATTTCTTTTATATAAAACCCTAACTTTTAGATTTTTTTTTTAATCAGATAAGATATGCTTGTAACCACCAAGTTTTATCTAATAAGATGTTATAAAATATAACAATTTCTTATCTAATACGACAAGTCTTATCCACTAATATATTATTCGACTTCATTTGATTTGAGTTTATTTAAAAATCCAAATAAATATTAGATTCATGATTAATCTAATAATTTTAAGAGCTAATTAGATTAACTAAGTAATTTAATAAGATTTAATTAAATTAATATGAGACTCAAATTGTATTTCAAACAAAATGAACGTCAACAAATTCTTATCAAATCTAATATTAAATTTATTTACAAACATTCGATTTATTTACGTACCTAAGCCGTAAGACATTGATTTACGCATTAGAAAAAAATAAAATTATCTCATTCCATAATCAATTATTTTTCTGAAGGGGCTTTTGAGTGTAATTTACATTTATTCGATAGGTAAATCATGAAAAAAGATTGTTTATTTTCAGAATTAGTGGTGAAATTTAGCTATCTAAATTATTTTTTGAAAATCAATTACTTCTCCCCTCATTTTCAATAAAATATCGATAGATTTTTTTATTTCTTGCGCCACTTTGAATTTTGAAAATTTATTTTAGGATAAGTCGAGACACGTTGGTATATATTTTCAAGAGGCGTAGATTGTTTGTAACTCAGCATTTAATATTGAGGGGATGGAAGGGAGGAATTTTCTTAAACGAAAATTTTTAATATTTTTTTTGTGAAAAAAAACCTCCCGAGAAAATTCAATTGAAATCCGACTCGATCCAATCTAAAAAGATTTTTTTAATGAAAAAACTATATAATAAAGTCAAACCATCAGTGTCAAGCTCTATTAGTCAAAAGCCAAGTCAAACCATACCGAGTTTGTCTTTTGTTACATTGTTAACTTTCAAATTAAAATCTCTATTAAGCGGGATCAGATCCCCTGATTCATATTTTGGATTAGAAGATAGGTCATATAGAATTATGATCGATTTATGGTGATGATATGACTATAATTAATTGTGATTTTTCTAGATTCAATGTCCTCCTAAGTTATAGTTTGAATAAAGACGAATGATCGGAAGTTATTTGAAGATTATCGGTGGTGGACAAGTGACCAGATTATTGATCGTTGAGTGGGAGGTAACCTTTGGGCGGCCTCCAACTATTTGTCCCGATTTAAACTATAATTTGAAAAGACAGTAAACCTAAGAAGGGATTATAAATCAATTATGACGGAATTATCATAATCCGATCATAAATTTATGTGATCCATCTCCTGATCTATAAAGATATGGATAAGAAGAAAATATGACATTACTCTTAATATATAATTAAACATGCATTGTTTCGCCCGTTGTCTTCACGGCGTGCCCATTTTTTTTATACGCACAAGATTAATTACTACCTAGCGTTGGTTGCCCCATCTCCTTCTCTACTCTAATCCTTGTCGAGCACACAAAAATAGGACAACGGAAAACATTTTTATTGGAATGCAAAAAATTATTTTTTTTATTAAACTACATTCAAATATGTCTTGATATATAAGGTTGTGTACTTGTTATATTCCACCGTGCTTCATGGATAAAACAACTTAATTAAACATATAGCTTTTACACGAGTTGAGCCTTTCCTGACGTTGGTTAAAACACAAGATATTATCATATTATGTCATTAGATTAAAATTTTGTGTATTTGAGCATGACTTTTTTTTCATATCTTGACCACTGCATTTATGACTAGTAGTACTCGTGATTTATTTTCTTTGATTGGCTTAGGAATGGATTAGCAAGAGCGCTGGAACGAGTGAATCATCTTTTATCACATTACACGGTTGAGCCTAGTCAAATTTTATAATATTCAAACTCATTTGATAAAATAATCGAGTCAAATTAAGTCGTTAATATGATTATTTAATAATGAGCTTAAGCTTGATTAAGTTTAACTCGAACTTGATTCATTTTTTTATTTATTTGATCGTTTAAAATTTTACATTTTAAGCTATTTTAAACTTGTTTAGTTGTTATTGACTTTATAATATAAATTTATTTATTTATTTTAAAATTTATTTATTTATTTAACATGTTGATAAGAATTATATTAATAAAAATGATTTCAAAATATTTTATAGGAACATAAATAAGTTAAACATATATGTGTTTAAATTAAAAAGAAAACCACATAGATTCATACAAATTCAGGTTATAATATCACTGGTTTGGAAATAATATTACATTTTGATGTGTAAAACTCTTTTACATATCTAGAGAGTTTGGTCGATCTCAATATGATTAATATGTTTATGCCTCTAGCGGTATCCACATGAGCACAATCGTCGCCTATCTCATGAGCACAATTGGAGAATCACATCACATAGTGCTAGTTACTATGCATAATAAGTTTGTATAAAACACTAATTTTTATGTTTTTTATAATCAGATAAGACATGTTCCTAACCATCAAATTTTATCTAATAAGATTTTATAAAACATAACAAGTTCTTATATGATAAGATTCAAGTAGCAAGTAGTCAAGTTTTATATATTATTCGGCTTCATTTGATTTGGATTTATTTAAAAAATTTAAATAAATATTAGATTAATCATTAATCTAATAACTTTAAGATCCAATTAAATTAATTCAGTAATTTAATAAGATTAATAAGATTTAATTAAATTAATATAAGATTTTGATTATATTTCAAGTAGAATGAACATAAATAAATTTTTATTAAATCAAATATTAAATTTATTCATAAATGTTCAATTTATTTACAAACATACTCGGTAAGACATTGATTTAAGCATGAAAAAAAACAAAATTATCTCATTCCATAATCAATTATTTTTCTGAGGTCGGCTTTTAAGTGTAGTCTACATTTATTCGATAGGTAAATCATGAAATAAGATTGTTTATTTTCAGAATTAGTGGTGAAATTTAGCCATCTAAATTATTTTTTGAAAATCAATTACTTCTCCCCTCATTTTTAATAAAATATCGATAGATTTTTTTATTTCTTGCGCCACTTTGAATTTTGAAAATTTATTTTAGGATAAGTCGAGACACGTTGGCATATATTTTCAAGAGATGTAGCTTGTTTGTACCTCAGCATTTAATATTGAGAGGAATTTTCTTAAACGAAAAGTTTTAATACTTCTGCAAATATTGAAAAACTCTAATAGACAAAAAAAAAAAAAAAAAAACTCCCGAGAAAATTCACTTAAAATCCGACTCGATTCAATCTAAAAAGTTTTTTTTATAAAAAAAATATATAATAAAGTCAAACCATCATTGTCAAGCTCTACTAGTCAAAGCTAAACATTTCGATTGTATTTTCAAAATTAGAAAAATTAACTTGTGCTTCTAAAATAATATTTGTTGCCATTTTTCTACAAGGTAATTTTGCATGTAGTCCCTATAGATAAATAAATTTTTGCATGTAGTTCTCATTCATAAAAATTTTTATTTTCACTCCCCAGTCAAACATCTTTACCTAATTACTCATGATATTTTTAGGTACAAAAAGTCTAAAAATCAGTATAAATCCTCTTAAATTGAGTATATTAACTTAGAATCTAGAATATTTTCTATCAAATTGAGTACGATTTTTTTTCACCTCAAAATATACTCGATTTTAGTTTAATGTGCTGAATTTAATAGAAATTATACTCATTTTTAGACTATTTGTACCGAAAAATATGAGGATTAATTTCGATAGAAAATATACTCAATACTAGTATAGAGTACTAGATTATAGTGTAAAGTGCTGAATTTAACATAAATTATACTTATTTTTAGACTTTTTATACCTAAAAAATAAGAGGGGCAATTTTGATAGAAAATATACTCGATTTTTAATATAAAGTATTGACTTTAAGAAGAATTATACTTATTTTCGGACTTTTCTAACTCAATTTTGAAATTTTTGTACCTAAAAAATTTGAAGGGCAATTTAGGTATCAATATTTACATGAGGGAGTTGAAACAAGTAATACTTTCCATGCAAGGAGTGAAAATAAAGTTTTTTGGACATGAGATTACATGCAAAGTTAACATTATGATTGAGGATTTTTCTCTAATTTATCGAAACTTTAAAATATATTATTTTAATTTATAAACCTACTTATTATAAAAAAATAATTAAATATTTGTTGAAATTTAAGAAAAATATTATTATTATTATTATTATTATTATATTAATATGGAAAAAAGGGAATATAGATTATCTACTATCATTTATGTCTTCTAAAAGTAATTAAGTGTGTATTTATTAACTAAAAAAATTATCAACTATCATTTAAGTTTACAAATATCAAATGAGTTGTTTGTTATGTAATTAAGCGCATTTATATTGCAAATGGGTTTTTGACGTTGACCACAATGACTAACGGTATGACGGCGGGTATAACGGCGTCAAACTAGGACGCCATCGCATGGGCCCGCTGGTGGCTCTCCGCGTCCACCGTCGGCGAGTTAATATTTAACCGCGGTTAAAGGAACAGTTCGAAGAAAGTGTCGTACCGTACGAGTATTTGATACGCTACCGACGCCCCGATCGCGATACTGCCCGGCCGCCTCCTCCTCCTCCTCCTCCTCCCACTCTTTTTAAAGCGGATCGAACGGGGACCGGGAAAGGGACGAAGAGGCCGCCGAGCCCTGCCTTCTCATTCGCTCTCCTCTCTCCCCGTCCCATGCCACCATCTCCTTTGCGCTGATTCCATTTCCTTCTACGTCGCCAAAAGTAGCAGTCTGCTCCCAAAGAAGAATTTTTTGGGGGTTGGGGAATGGCGGTGCGTTTGGATTAATGTTCTTTGGAAGGAAATCAGGTTGGGAAAGTAGCTTTTGTCATCGAAAGATTGAGCTTCGGGCTGCTCTCATGACGCTATTTAGAGTTTAAGCTGAAATTTGTTTGTTTGGATCGATTCGTTTATTTTCTTAGCTGAGTCGCTTATCGATTCCTTGTGTCGAAGTGCATTGAGGAGAAAAGCGAAGTTCATGTATCTATTCTTCATTGACTTGGTCGGCAGAGTCCGTTCTTTTATCTCCTTTGAAGATTTCGAGGTTTTGGGGATTTGAATGTGAATGAATCGGATTTAGCTGTTCTTATGAATGGAAGGCAGAGCTCTTTGGTTTCAAGGGATGTGCTGCTTAGAAAGAATAGCTGGATGGTTTCGAGGCCCAAGATCAAACTTTGGATGGTACGAGTGACGACGATGGTGTTGCTTTGGACGTGCGTCCTCCAGCTTACGGCAATTGGGGATATATGGGGGCCGAGGATCTTGAGACGGTGGCCAGCCTTCCTCACTCCCTCCTATAATTCACCACTCGCAGTGAATGAATCCTCTCCGGTCATCTTCGTCGACAAAATTCTTCTGCCGCCCAAAAGTGAGTCCCTTTTGCTCATTACAGATATTTAAAGTGTGATATTTCTTGTATTGTTTGTTTGGTTCAGATGATTCTGATTATAAATTGTTGTCTTGGAGATTTTAGTTATATAGCTTACATGAACTTTGGATGCCCCTTTCTTTAGGAATCTACAAGAACAATGGATACTTGATGGTTTCATGCAATGGTGGACTTAATCAGATGAGAGGAGCAGTGAGTTTTTCATCAATAGTTCATGTTTGATTCGGCAAATTCTCCTTCTGATTGAATTTTTTTTGTTCATCTAGATTTGCGACATGGTTGCTATTGCAAGATATTTGAATGTAACACTTATAATACCAGAGTTGGACAAAACCTCCTTTTGGAACGACCCTAGGTATGTTTCTATGTCTAACTTTGCAAGGACTAGGCATATGTTAGTGGTTACTAGATCCTTTAGCAAGAATAACAATTTTTGTGCCATGCCAGTGAGTTCCAAGATATATTTGATGTTGATCATTTTATAACTTCATTGAAAGATGAGGTCCGAATATTGAAGGAACTTCCTCCGAAGTTAAAGGAAACGGTTAGTCGAGGACTAGTTTATTCGATGCCTCCTGTTAGTTGGTCTGATATTTCTTACTATGAAAATCAGGTTGGTATGCCTCTATGACGCTAACAAAAATATATAAAATTATGAATGATCTTGTTTTTAAGATTGATGTCTAATTTGTCTGGCAAGTAGATTCTTCCTTTGATACAAAAGCACAAGGTCATTCATTTGAACAGAACTGATGCCCGACTTGCTAACAATGGTCTGCCGCTAGCAATACAAAGATTGCGCTGCAAAGTGAACTATGTCTCTCTTAGATTCACCCCTCAAATTGAAGAATTGGGCAGAAGAATTATTAGAATTCTGCGACAGCAAGGTCCTTTTATGGTCCTGCATTTGCGATACGAAATGGATATGTTGGCATTCTCAGGGTGCACTCAAGGTTGTACTCCTGAGGAAGCAGATGAGTTGACAAGAATGAGGTGCATCTTTTCAGTTTTGTTATTACTTGGACTGAGAATTATAGTCCATCATAACAATTTATCACTTCTTCTTTCTGCACCAGGTATGCCTATCCCTGGTGGAAAGATAAAGTCATCAACTCTGATATGAAAAGGAAAGATGGTCTCTGTCCTCTAACACCTGAAGAGACCACTTTGTTACTGAGGGCATTGGTCATTGATAGCAACTTTCAAATACATATTGCAGCTGGAGAAATATTTGGTGGAGAAAGGAGAATGAAAGCTCTTTCTACTGCTTATCCTCGACTGGTCAGTAAGTGGGTTTTTACGATTGCAATATTTGCTTATTTCAATCTGTTACTTGTTTCAATATTGATAGGTAAAAAAGGAAACTCTGTTGGGAAATTCGGATCTTAGATACTTCCAGAATCATTCATCCCAGATGGCTGCATTAGATTACTTGGTTTCCTTAGAGAGTGATATCTTCGTTCCTACATACGACGGTAACATGGACAAAGTTGTTGAAGGTCATCGTAGGTAGGGTGCACTTGATCCTACTGGCCTTTTGCTTAATTATCTGCCATCATTAAAATTATGCATACTTTCAGGTACTTGGGGTTCAAGAAGACGATTCTGTTAGACCGAAAGCGCCTGGTCGATCTGATAGATCAGTACACTAATGGCACTTTGAGTTGGGATGAATTCTCCTGGTCGGTGAAGGCAACTCATACCGAGCGCATGGGGAACCCTAGCAGGAGAGTGGTGATTCCTGACAGGCCCAAGGAAGAAGACTACTTCTATGCAAACCCCCAAGAGTGTCTCCCACAGCCTGATAAACCATAGACTTCATGAGTACATTTCAGGGTAGTTTGCTTAGAGATGATCAAATGAGCAAGTTGCAGATGAATGTTTCAGGCAATATACGATAGCTTTATTTATACTATTCGAATAATCTTCATTCTTGTATAGAAGAGTTAAGAATAAAAGTGAACAGGGAGAGGAGGGATGGAGGAATGATGTAATCTGATAAGAATAACACGAGACAGTGACTAAGAGATTATAATGTTGTATCGATCGATGAGGCTCATTTTTTATGATAAATTCTGTATAATTAGAATGATAAATCCATACTTACCTCAACCTGTTGTTGCAGTGATTGAACATAGTTTATGATCTCATCGAGCATTACTGCCTTTCCTGTGATCTGCAGTGCCATGCTGAAGCCGATGAGTTTCATAAAGTATGTGGAGATTTAAGGAGAATGAAAGAAACTTGCCTTGCTGCAGCCAGGAACAAGATCTTGCAGAAGCTTCATCCTCTCATTGATCTTCTCTCTTCTTACCTTTGACACGTGAATAGATTAGATATATACCATGTAAATTTGCTTTCACAGGTGTTCCTGAATAAACTGGCATTTCAGAAGGTGGCAAGAGCTTACTCTTTCTGCAACACTGTGGCTGTTTGTTGCCTGGCCACGCCGTGCTCTGATGTCGATGCTGTCTTTTGTTTGCTTCCCTCTAGGCTTCTCAGTCGCCACAGATGGACTACTTGGCTCAGCACTCTGTTCAAATTCCATTTTACCCTCTCTTCCATTTCCCCAGCTGCATGTGAAGCTACTTGTGATTGATCTATTACCGTATCCTACAACATGGTTGCTGTGCTCAGTGAGATGCCTATTGGTAACTGAAGAAATCAGTTTAAACATAAAGGGAGAAACTAGACAATAACTACCTCATTGTTCCTCTTCCTTTTTGCAGCACCAAGCCCATAGAAATTATCCTTATGTTTCTTGCTCTTCTCAGTCTGGGCTTCAGATTCAGCATTGGTTGAAGCATTTGTAGGATCGAAAAGCGTTATAGGGGGGAGGTGAATAGCACTCATGACTAATTTGTTCGTTTTAAAATAATCGAGTAAATGTAGCGGAATAAGAACAATTAAAGAAAACAATGACACAAGTAGGTTTACTTGGTTCGGAGTCTGTGACGACTCCTACTCCAAAGCCCACACTCGTTGAGTGTTTATTTTGGACAATTCACTATTAGTCTGAAATATTACAAATAGAGTACAAGAATTAAAGTGCTACCAAATATTATACCGATAACAATGATGTTTGAAATTGAGAGCTTCTGGTCGTCAGAGTAGTGTTATGATTTTGCCAGATTATTTTGTTAGCAGCACACGAAAGAAAGATTGCAAGCTTTAATTGTTTATTTGCCTCTGCTCGAACTAGGCTTAAGTAAGTCATTGAGGGCGCCTCCAACCTCCATAGGAGGTGCCTTCAGCCAAGGTTCTATCCCTATTTCCGCGGTGCCGATAACCTCCGCTGCTTGTGCCGCTTATCCACCCGAAGGCGTCTCCAAGCTCCATGGAGGGCACCCTCCATCCAGCATTCAAGGCACTTTCCATCTCCTTAGAAGGCACCTTCGCACCTTGTTGCGCGAGGCTTTCGACTAAGGTACCTGAGGCACCTCCAAGCTCCATAGAGAGCGCCTTGGGAACTATTCATTTTAAGTCCTTTTCTCTTCCTGTAAGATGCATTAGTCCAAAATACAAAACATATCCTGCAAAATATAGTTAGCACAATAAAATATGAAATAATAAATTATTTTGACAGTTTCCGAACTATCTAATTCTGACTTCGGATTTCGCCATCGGCGAACCGACGCTTAATGTTCCCTCACGGGGGAATGCACCCTCACCTACTTCTCTCAAGAGAAGCTACCTGTTACCAGACCGGTCCTCCAGACTGACTGACTTTTGCTCAGTGCCCGAGGCTTCCGGTCTTCATACTGGACGTCCGCTCCATGACCTGTCCAAACTTCCACCCGGTCCGCGATCACCAGGATTTCAACCTAAAGTCCCTGACTCTAGGATTTTACCCGAAGCGCCTGACCAAGACTTTCCGCCTAGGGTTATCATCCCCTATGACCTAGGGTTACCGACTCCTAGGGTTTTCCACTTGCCTAACCGTAGCTAAACTTTTCATCACCTAGGGTTACCACCCCCTAGGGTTTTCCACCTGCCTAGAATCCACTGGAACTTTTGCTTAAGACAACTTAAGGCTTTTCCTGCAAGCTCAATTAACCTTATTAGATCACAAGACAACTTAACTTTGGACCCTTTGACATAATCAAAACATATGTTCGATCGTCTGGTGCTTCCGCACCAACAATCTCCCCCTTTTTAATTATGGCAACCTGGTTCAAAGTTAAGTAAAACATAACGATAATCAAAGGATTTTTAGCATGAGCATAAATACAATAATTTGTAAAAAAAAAACTTCCTTATGCTCCCTCTTTCACAAAAATTATGTTTTAACTCTTAACTTTTAACTTCTCTCTCCCCCTTTGACATAAATCAAAAATAAAATAAGTAGAGAGAAAATTTATTTAATATATAAAGATAGTAAAAAATTTACTCTGTTTAACTTTAAGTTCCCCTGAAAGGTAGTAAAAAGAAACTTAGCTAATTTTTAAGAGTTGAAAATGACTTAGCTTTTGAAAAAAATTTAGCTAAACTTAGCTTTTGAAAATAATTACTTTTAAAACACCTAAATAAATTAGAAATGCTTTGAAAATATTTATCTTTTTCAACAAAAACTTAGCCAAACTTAAGTTTTGAAAATAATTATTTTTGAAAAAGAGTTAGAGAAAAACTTAGCTCTAACAGGATTTTGATAAACATTTAGGTTTGAAAAAGATTTTGATAAAATATTTAACTTTAAACAGAATTCCTTGTAAAAATTCTTAGCTAAGAAGATGAATTCTTTTAAAAAGAAACTTTATCAAATACTTGGTTTTATCAAAACTTAGTTAAGTGCTTAGCTTTAAAAAAAATTGATAAAAATCTTAGTTAAGTACTTAGCTTAAAAAAACTTAGTTTCAAAAAATTTGATCAAAACTTAGTTAAGTACTTAACATTAAAAAGATGTTGATAAAAGCTCAGTTAAGTACTTAGATTAAAAATGCTTTTGATAAGAAGCTTAGTTAAGTACCCCTTTTCTTAAAAAAACTTGTTTTTCTAGATAAAAAATATTTAAACTTAGTTTTTCAAATAAAATATTTAAGTATTATTTTAAAAAAAGTTAAATGGGAAAACTGAATTTCTCTTTAAAATTTTTTTAACTTTTCAAAGAGTAAAAAGAAAAGTTTAACTTTAAAATTTTGAAAAAAAATACTTTAACTTTTAAAATAAAAAATTAACTTAACTTAACTCCCTTCACTCTTCCTTGATTAATATCTTAAAAATATTTTGAGGATCCTAGAGTCCAAGCAGGTATAAGATAAAAGAAATTATCTATTTTTCTAATTTTCAAGGTAGTTTTCTATTTTCCTGATTTTCCATCTCACCCTTTTTAAGTTATCAAATATGTAAAACTTATGAGTTTGTGTGAGACAAAGTTAAGTTTATTGTAATTTTATCAATATTTAAAATATTAAAATTGAGATTTTAAAATATAAGTTTGAATTTTTCAATGAGTTTGAATTTCAAATTTTAAAATATGAGTTTTAATTAGATTTAAACATTTGACAATAATTAAAATTTTGAAGATTTTAAAAATATATTAAAAATTAATTAAGTTTGAAATTATAAACTTAATTATGATTTAAAAATTACTAATCAAATAATTAAGATTTTTGAAATTTATTATGATTTTAAAATTATATTTTGAGATTAATTACGATTTTGAATTTAATTATGATTTTATAAATAATTATGATTTTGAAATTAATTATGAATTTAAAATTAATTATGATTTTAAAATTAATTATGATTTTATAATTAATTATGAAATTAATTATAGTTTTGAAAATAATTAGGATTTTGAAATTAATTATGGTTATGAAAATAATTATGATTTTGTAATTAATTAAACTTTTATAATTAATTAGATTTTAAAATTAATTAAACTTTTATAATTAATTAGATTTTGAAATTGTGATTTTATAATTAATTATGAATTTTAATTGAGTTAGCTATAATTTAATTAATTTAAATTTGATTAACTACTTTTAAACGTAGGTCCATCTCACTCTTTTCTAGATTTTCAATCAGTGAATCTTAATAGTTTAGTGAATCTTAATAGTTTTGTGAGATGGTTAATTTAATCTTCAATTTAAATTCCAATATAAGGATTGATTAACATTTGAGTTAGACTAAGATTTTATAGTTAGTCAATTAAATATTTATTTCAATAATTGACTTCCAGGTTATGGCAAGACATTAGGCCTTCTTGGGTAGGAGATCATCCACCATTTCTAGACAAAGTCTTTCAAAGAAATTGGATATTTAATTCTCTTTCTGAAACTCTTCGGTCTAACTAGTCAAGTGTGAATCAAGCCTAGGTCTTTATCTATCCTAGTATAAGCATGTATAGTGAAAACAATAAAGCAAGCATCAAACAAATCTATCTATTGATAAAAATGGTCCTTCTATCAGCTCCCCCTGGATCATAACCTAGATAGGGTACTATCAAGGTAGTGGATTTGATCCTTGGGGATCCAATATTGACCAAGTCCAACTTGATTAATCAAGTTTGACTTGGTGACCCATGCTTGGATTAATTTTCTCTTTGTTCTATTTACAAGTGATAAGTAAGATCTATATTTTTGTTTAGCCTTCAATCCAAGTCCAGATTGGTTGTAAACGACTCTTTGTTTTCCGAGAATCAGCTCAAGATTCTTGGAACCCAAGGTGAATCATTCCAACATATCCTCAAGTCCTTTAACTTGAGTTTTCAAATTAAAATTTTCTTCCTCAAGTTGTTGAACTTGAGTTGAACGAACTTCCATTTTGAATTGGCTCGGTCAAAGAACTTAGGTTAGTCTCCTCCTTTTGAAGTGACTTGACTCGAAGATTGGATTTTGCCAACTTTCTTAACAAATATGAAACTAAATTTTATAATTCATCAATTTTAGTACTAGAAATTAGGGAACTTACAATATTATTTGGCCTTTCGAAAACGGATACGGATCCATGGCTTCTTTCAAACTTAGTTTCTGATTCGACTTCAATTTTTGATTCGGACTATGTTTTGGCAACGTATGCTTGTATTGGTAGAGCAAGGAAGCTTGTTTGCTCGTATTCTTCATCAGAATATTCAGAAGACTCGGACCATGTTGCTTTCAAGGCCTTCCTTCTTCTTTGCTTCTAGTTTGAACACTCCGTCTTGTAGTGTCCCTTCTGGTTGTAGTCGTAGCAGGTAACTCCAAACTTGGCCTTCGTGTTCAATTAAGTCACCTTCTTCATTTTTCACATTTTTCGTACCAGTTTTACGAGCTTGGCTGTAATTTCATCGTCGTCGTCTTTTGAGTCTGATTCATCTTTGGACTCGGGTTCGATTCTGCGCTTTGCTTTTGATTCCTGCATTCTACTTGTTCTTGCAATCAAAACAATACCTTTCTTGGTCCGAATAGTATTAGTTTGTTCATGAAGTTCAAATTCAGAAAAAAGCTCATTTAGTCTTGATCCTGTCCGAATCAGAAGTCAAAGGACGCTGGGGACGTGGCGCTCCCTGCTGGATCCTCGAGTGCTCCGGCGAACCTGCAACAAAACCGAGCCGGGAGGGGTGTCCCGGCGACGGCCCTCCGACGCTCAAGTCAGGCGAGGAATAACAAAGAGGTGGCTTCAGAGATTCAGACCAGCGTACCTCCGGTGAAGAAATGGAGACCTTATATAGACCTCTCGAAGGAGTCTGGGCGCGCCAATCAAAGCAATCACCTGCTTTCGACCATGCCCAGGTATGGGTCTGTCAGAAGGGCATCCATAAGGTCATACCGCTACTGTATCAACCTCTCCATGATGTGACGGCGAGATCCTCCATCGTGCAATCTTGTGTACGGCATAATCATCAGACATGCCTTTGCTGACATCCCATATCCCGAGCCGAACGAATAGGCCGCTCGGCTAACCTTTGTATCCTCGCCCTTATCCTGGCCGAACGGACCACCCGTTCGGCCCTTCGGTCCCAGCCGGGCAGACACCCGCTCGACCATTCAGTCCTCCCGCCTTGGCGTCGGAAACCCAAGCCCATGGCTGGGTTATCTCTGGCTCCGCTCGGACCTGCTCAACTGCTTGACGCGGCCATTACCCGCTTAGTCAGTCCTCCATCCGTCCTCAGGCTGGGACCCTTCAGGAAGTGGGTCCCCCATTCTTACCGCCGGATCAAGTCTAATTAAAGAAAGATCCTTGGATACTTTGTAAGCATCTACCATTGATGCCCATAAGGTATTCCTCAGAAATGCATTGAGCGCATACCTGATGATGTCGCAGTTTTCCACCTTCTGATCTATTGCATGAAGGTCGTTCAGTAGGTCCTGAATCTGCACGTGAAGTTGGATTGCCGACTCACCTTCCTGCATTTTTTTTATGTTGTACAATTTATTTAAAATTAAATCATGTTTGCTTACCTTCGTGTCCGAAGTTCCCTCGTGCAGCTCGATCAGTTTTTCCCATAATTCTTTCGTGCTTGAGAACGAGCCGACTTGGTTCAGCTCTTCTTTGGTTATGCCGCATTGAAGAGTGCATGTTGCTTTGGCGTTGACCTCAATTTTCTTCATCAAGGTTGTGTCCTAGTTCTGGCATGATACTGGCTTTCCAACGCCGTAAAGTCGGAGTTCGAGATTAGTTTGGATGATTATCCACATCTCGACTTGTGTTTTGAGATGGTACTCCATTCGGCTCTTCCAATAACCGAAGTCTTTGTTGGAGAAGCGGGAAGGGCGTGCAGTACTATATCCTGTTGAAAATTGGACCAACAAACAAGTAAATAAATTACTTGTCTTACACTAACAATAACAACACTACAACACTCTTTTTGTGGATCACTCACAATTCTAAGACAAAGAAGAAAAACAAAAAACTTTGACTCACAAATTGATACTTGATTGATGAATGAAACTAAATACAAGGTAGAGTATTTATAGTACTCTTCATACAATCTGGACCGTTCAATTAAATTAAATCCTAGCCATTGAAATTCTAATTCTTATCCATGAAATGAGAAAAACACTCTTGACCACACATTTAATTTTATCTTTTACCAAGTCGTCATCTTTATCTATTAGAAAAATAAATAATTAAATAGCAAATCTTATCTATAACTCTTATCTTTTATTGGATAAGTTTTATCCTTTATTTGGGTTGGAGTTGATATTTAACATATCCCTCTTGGCAGGTTATTTAAAAATCTAGCACGACAAAAAAAGGAGAAAACTTGTTCCAAGACTTTGTCTTAAATTAGTAATATGAGATAATAATTTTAAATAAGCAAGCTCGAGTGGTATTGCATCAGCTTCGAGAAAAATGAATTTTCAATTGTGATAAAATAATCAGAATATGACAATTATACCAACTCTGATTAAATAAAATAAAATAAAATAATTAATATCATGGAAAAAAATTACTTGAATGGTGGTTTCATCGATTCGAAGCGACCCCGCTCTAATACCAATTGTAGAATCGAAACACAAATTCGATCGTCTGATGCTTCCCGCATCAACGGCATTTGCACAACCCGTTGTCGATTGAGCTAAACTAAAATGGCTCATCACACCAACTATGCTGCTGTCACTGAAGCAGGACTACCTTGCAGCCCTCTCAACAAAAGCTTTATCAGCTGGGAATTGTGGTAGATTTGCAGCCTGAAGGAGAGTTCCTCCGATTGAAAATAAACTCGAGTTTTAGCCTACTGGATGGCTGCTCTCTGTCGGGTTGGCTTGAGATATGAAAGTTCAGAATTTCAGCAACAATCAAAGAAGGAGGCTGAAAATCTAGCAAGATCAAAGCCAGCCTTTTATTCAATAAAATCGATAGAGTATCCAGGGCCTGACCACCAGGACCATTTCAATACGTTAATTTAATATTTTTAATTGTAGTAAAAGGTGGGTTATGTTCGCTTCAGGTATTCCTTAAAATCTGTCTCCAAATTATATGAATGAAGATAAATCATATGATTAACTTATAGTCAACCGCTAAGTGATAAGTAATTACAATTGATATGAGAATATTACAATGATTCTGTGAGAAATTAACCCAGTTAATTTAATAAACTAAGTCACTACCATTTATCAAAACGCGTAAGAGTGAGTTACTAAACGTCTCACCTCCACATAAAAATAAATTAGGATACAACATGACAAATTATGTCTACAACCAAGTTGAGTAGTACACTAATAAGGGAGTCTAGTGGGTTGTGGACTGATAAAGGGCTCCATAAGTATAGTAACCTATTGTTAACTTCAGCTTAAGTATTTCGGCCACTAGTTGGGCCTGGCAACCTAATGTGCAATTTTCTCATTTTAGTATTTTCCTGTTCGAAAGAGGAGAAGATGGCGAGTTGAGGATATGATTGGAAGTTTGACAAAGCGAAGACTCCATGAGATCCTACAACACAAAACTGTTATTGTCGGGGCGGCAAGGGATTTCCGGCGTTGACCTTTCGACACTCAAGTTAGTTTCCGGTGATGTAAAGAATAACACAAGTGCTGTAGCGAAAAGAGTGTAGAATAATAAAGTTTCGCATACCTCCGCCTATAAATGAGAATCTCTTCCTTAAGTGAGCATGTATATCTTTGATGTGATAGGTTGGAGACTTCCAAAATAGAATTAGCCTGCGAAATATACTCTGTTGTCAGTGACACAAACCTCCAAAAGAGTACGAGGAGATACACGGATGAGTCTCGCTATCGGTCGACCGACGTTCGTTCGACTGAGACACCTCTACTCGGTCATGTTGAACAACACAATCTTCCTTCACTTATCTTTTCCGTTGTCGAAGGGCTATCTCTTATCCGGACGGACACGCATCCCGCTCGGCAGGGACTGCAGTCTGGGGATGCACTGTCTGTTTGTCTCTTAACCTCGAGTTATTCGTTTGACCTTACTTGTCCACTCGGACATGCTGTCCGCTCGACCGTAACCGACCCGCTCATCTGATTTTAACTCCTTCCTTAATTTTGACTTCCACGTCAGTCGATGTTATTTACTTTGATTTATCTTTATTAGAATCCCTCTTCATCACCGTATTAGTTTACATCGTGGAAATTGGTATTGCAGTGCGCCTAATTGTAGATATGATGAGATGTTGTTAAAGGTTATCTATGGAGGAACCACCATTGGGCATTGGGTTTCACATGTTGCTAATTAACAATGTTTTATAGACCATCAGCAATGCAACATATGAAGATAAACAAAACTCCTACAGAACTCCAGTGTCAAATTGATAAAGAAACAAATGTTCTACAAAGATGATTAACATGGAGTATTGGGCCCTTTTGAAAACACTATCCCAAACTAAATAAAAATATTCTATAGATAAAATGACTCAACCAAACTTAGAACAAATCTCTTATTCTCTAATTAGAACAGCTACTAAATTAAAGCCTACCAAAGTTTTTGTCATTGGTGTTTCAGGAAGAAAATCCGGTAACAAATTAGAAGAGAAAAGAGGAAATATCTAATGATCAATAAGTGTAGGTGCAGCGGGGACCGGTAAGAGAGAGATGAATTGCCTGTAAGTAAAATTAACCCTCCTCAAAACTTTTCAACTCTTAAAATGAAGCAACACTTAATAACAAAACAAAATGCCAGAAAGGAAATAGAACTCAGAGTTTTAACCTGGTTACAACCAAGAGGGTTGTTAATCAAGGGCGATGGAAAACGCAGTAAGAAACTCCTTCTTTGAAGGCGGAGAAGCCTTTTACACTTTGAGAGCACAGAGGTTGCTTAAACAGAGATTACAAGAGTTGGGTTTCGTATGAAATCGTTGTTCTTTAAAGCTGCCCGAGACCCTCCTTTATATAGGGGTTCTAGAGCATATCGGATGACCTGATCTTCAGGATCAGGTTTTGACTCGAGAGGGATCGGTCGACCGATCCCCAGGTTCGGTCGACCGAACCTGCTGTACCTGCCCAGATTTCCGTCCAGGTGCAGTCTCTGTGGATCGAGCTCAGGTTCGGTCGACCGATCCTTGTGTTCGATCGACCGATCGGCCAACGGTCTTCCTCTGCGCTAGCCCGATGAAAACGCTCGACTCAGTCTCTGGATAAACTTGGGTTCGGTCAACCGATCGTGAGGTTCGGTCGACCGATCACTTCACCGCTGGCAGATGTGTTGCTGACGCGGCATTCGACGTGTCTACTGCGATTGGCTTCGGTTGATGAAGGGTTCGGTCGACCGATCAATAAGTTCGATCGACCGAACCGTTGACAAGTCTAGTTGACTTG
The DNA here is from genome assembly GCF_018446385.1 of Zingiber officinale. Classification (NCBI taxonomy): domain Eukaryota; kingdom Viridiplantae; phylum Streptophyta; class Magnoliopsida; order Zingiberales; family Zingiberaceae; genus Zingiber; species Zingiber officinale. The sequence continues at coordinate 133,722,691 of NC_055991.1, read as the reverse complement.
CTCCGGTTCGGCTCCTTGGGTGATTGCGGCCATCCGGAATAGGGCTCACCCGAACTCAGTTCCCGGTCTTCTCCTCGAGCAGGCTTCCGTCCGGCTTCTCGTCCCTCGAACGCCGCACACATTATTCTCGCTCCACCGGAGTACTTTTCCGTAGCTCTCTCGTCCTTCGGACGCACCGAGCCCGTCGGCTCCCTTCCCGTGCCGTCCTTCTCGCTAGTTGCGTCTTCCGCTCGACTTCCTGAGCTTCTAAGTTCCTGCACACTCAGAAACAGGATTCAGACACAACGCAGGACCTAACTAACTTGATTGATCATATCAAAATTACCACAGGATCCAACAATAAATTCTTGCAGTTGAACACCGTGCAAGGGAAGATATCATTCTCTTTAACCAATTAATACAAATGCGACATTTTTCCGGCAAAAAACTTGCAAATCAGCTACATTAGAGGTTCATATTCTTTCGTACCAGGAATTTTCTACACGTAGTCAAATTGTTCGTCCTTATTCGTGTACTAATTGGTCCTCCTGGGGCCTTGCTAAAATTAAGTTGTTTATTATGTAGAAGCATACGAGGAGATGACAATTTGTTCTTGTACTCTTGCACCTTCTTCATGAGGTATTTAGATGATGACTTCTTCCATCAAAGATTCATCTGGCTCCACTACAAGAAAAAAGCATCAAACAAATTCAATTGCAACTTTTACTCTACGTTGTATATATTATGGTTCCAAAATCATATCCTCCTAGATTTTATATATGCTTGTTCCTGCTCATCCCATTTCCCTCCAGATCAGCCTTTTTTAAAAGCTGTCAACCTTCCCTTTCCGCCCACCCACTTCTCTTCCTAAAGCAATATGCTCTCATCCATCATCCTTCCCTTCAGAGCTAAGAAAATGAAAGAGAGAGAGAGAAAAAGGAATGGCTATGGTTCGGTTTGTATGCATGCCCATCTCTTTACATGGACTACTAGTCCACATATCAGAATTCAAGAGCTGATTCCACTCTCTAGCTCTCCAGCTTCTGTCGATATCCAAAAGCAAACTTCTCTAAAGACTCCAAGCAAGTGCAGGAACTGTTCATGCACTTTCTGGGGACGTGATTGCTCCAGCGTAAATGGACCAACTGGCGAACTGTTCACCAGTCCCAGTTCAGCATTTCCCACTATTTATGAACATCTTAAAGTATAATCTGACTCTGGTGGATCCGATCGACCAACATGAACAAAAAAACCAAACAATTTCTGTGCCATTGATGAGGCCACAGTCCACAGACACAAGTACAGGTGAGATGCAAAAGGTGTGTGCTGTGATATGTTGGAACAGATGCACGCACTCATCACCTTTATACGTTGTGAACAGGATTAACAATAAGCAAAAGATTTACAGTGAAAAAGGATTACTTTTTCACTCGACATTGAATTCACAAAATAAGGATTGGAGAGATTCAATTTAGCAAACATGTGATGAGCAACAAGGGGACAAAATTGAAGGAGCTCTGGGAAGATAAAGATAACCTGAATTCCAACTCATTCTATGGTCCACAATGCCACTGATCAGTGGATTGGATCTGGTTCTAACGAATTGACAAGCTTAGATCCTTCTAGTGTTTCATCTATATTGAGTTAGACTTAAGTCTAGTTCAAGTTCATGAAGTTGAAAATTATAAAAATGAATTTTGCTAGAAATAAATGTTTCCATTTTGAAGATCAGGGGTAATTCCGTCCTATGGTTAAATGTTCCAGGCTATAAAAGCCCGCTCCTTCCACTTGCTCAAATTTAGCCGACGAAGTTAACAGAAAACCCCCTGGACAAAAATTTCGTCGCCAACAGAGCCCTCGTCTCGCGGGAACCCACGACTCCGGCGAGGGAAGTCGGCAAAATCCCTCGTTTGAGAGCCTTTCTTTCGATTGCATCCGTTACCTTCGCCCTACCGGGCTTATAGTTGAATCCGGCGGCCTCCGCCGGAAGGTGGTACGGAGGGTTCTCCTTTTAGCCGCTGGGCCTGAGGTCCTCGCCGAAACTGCGAGCGTCATGATGGGGTTTTCTCTCTACCCCATGAAGACGTCTACGCGCCTCCTGTGGAGCACCAGCTTCTTCCGCCACAAGTTCTTCGCCGCCGCCGTCGTCGTCTTCTTCTGATAAGCCGGTCGACAGATCCCCTTCGGCCTATCCAACTAGGTCGGGATATAAGGGAGAGAGAAATTAAATACGTACTAAAGTTTTCTAGTCGTATTCGTTCAATTCAGATCTGAGCGGCTGGTCGTTCGGATCTGAGAAGAGAGGATGGATTCTAGCCGCCATCTGATATTTGATTCCTCTTCGTCGTCCACCCGGGCACGGTTGCTAATGTTGGGCGGTGGAAACCCCATCTTCCGAGGTACTTTTAATACTGCCGATATTATATTATTTGGTCGATTTGGACTTGGATTTGGTTTTAGTTCGAAAAAGTAGTTCGATTTGGGGCGGAATTATAGGGTTGAGGCCGGTGGTTGCGGTGGAGGAGCTCGGCGCCACCAAGCGGCCGTTCTTCACATCACCTGATGAGATTTACGAGGAGCAATACTACGAGGAGCAGTTGCCGGAGAAGAAGCGCCGCCTGACGTCCGAGCAGGTGACTCCTTTCCTCAAATTTTGTAATTAATTTACCAGATTTTTACTGCTTGATGAAAAGACAACTTCCGTACTCCTTTTTGCCTCGTCTCATCGTTTACCAGTAGTCATGCTTTTCTTTTAACAAACGGCGGTTTCGATTCTCTTGTGTTCGTGCTACCGACTTTGGGAGGAACGAGCCTGTTTGTTTGTTTGTCTTGTTTTGATTGAGTAAAAAATTTATTCTTTTTTTTAACAGAACAGGGAAAGGAAATAATAAAGATCTAAAGCCAAATCTAGGCATTTCTTAGAGCATTGAATGCACAATTGGTGACAGATCAACATAGTTGTGGTCATTTATGTTGAGTTTAATAGCCGTAGTATCATGTAATAAGAAGAGAGTTATCAACCAACTTCGCATTGTTTTACTTCATTTGCTCTGTTCCTGTATTTTTCATTTGAATGCGAGAATGATTTGCCTCTCATCCGAAAAAAAAGGTTAACTTATTGGAAAGGAGCTTCGAGGAGGAGAACAAGCTGGAGCCAGATCGAAAGAGCGAGCTGGCTCGAAAGCTAGGCATGCAACCAAAGCAAGTGGCAGTGTGGTTCCAGAACCGGCGTGCAAGGTCGAAGAACAAGCAGCTCGAGCAGGATTTTGATCGGCTCAAGTCATCGTACGATTCATTACTTGTTGATCATGCTGCCCACCTCAAGGACAATGAGCGATTGCAGTTGGAGGTAATTTCTTTCGTTCTCCTCAAATCAATAGATTGGCCTGCTCAATTTCACAAGTTGGGCTATGAGAATCTAATTTCCTAACTTGCTGCAGCTTTATTTCTAAGCTAATTTTGCCTTAAGCTAGCTAGTTCAAATATTCTGAAACTCTTGATTGGCTAATCGCATAACTTCAAAGCTCGATTGATCTTTAGGAAAATTACCAATTTATATCTATATTATTTCTATATTGTTGACAGTATATAAGATAACAAATGAATTTTTTCACAACCAAACAAGAGTGACTGTGCAATGGAATATCTCACAGTGGAACGACTAAATTAACCTTTTCTTATCAGCTACCATCTTTGCCGAATCAGCCAAGTACAGCACTAGAAATCTAGTATGTTTTATCCTCAATTGCCAATAAAACCATCATTTAGATCAATGAAGCCATTAGTTTCATCAAAGTAAAGTGTGGTTCAAAAGATATTCCACCCTGTTCAAGATATAGTTTGTGTAAATTTATAGTCAACTCTGTTGCAGGTGAAATCACTGCTTGAAAAGCTAGAAGCTAAGCAGGAGGCTTCTCTGGTTACTGGTCTGAAGTTGAATGGCCAGGTACCATCGACCGCTGATCTAATGGCCCAGAAAATCCCTCATAAGTTGGAAGATATGCTGAGCCCTGGTAGTGGTGGAAGCACAGTGGTTGAGATGGAGGGTGCGAACCAGCTGGTGGGGAGTAGTCGAGAGTCTTACCTGGTGGAAGGCTACCACTGTGAAGAACTAATTCATGGCGACATGCAATCTGAGGAGGATGACTTGAGTGATGAGGGATGTAACTACTATCCTGATGGCATGTTCATGGAGCACAACAACCAGGAGTGGCTCTGGAACTAAAGTCTACCTGGAAATCAGTACAGCCTTCTGATACTGCACTCTGCTGCTGATGCATCTTCTTCCTAGCTTGCCTAAATGTGGATTAGTGTCGTAGAATATGTACTAGTTGTGGAGTACGGTGGAAATGCATTAGATCATATCTGATTTGAGTAAGTGCTTAGCGGGAGGAAAAAAAGACTCTGCTTGTTTATCTTAATTATCCCAGTAAAGAAATAAACCATCCGTGTGGATAGATAGCTGATCTGAGTTATCATTCGGATAACTTATAAATAATCACCAGAGAGACAATGTAATCTCTTCGCTCCCTAAGAATTTTGTTATGATGATCTTGATGTCTTTAGCGTTATCTTATTGGATGGTTTAGGTAAAAGGCTAAACAAGTTATTGAATGGTCTCCATCTACAAACACCAGATGTGTACACGTGTGAAAAAGGTGAAGATTGATGCCTTTGTCTAGAACCACTTGTTGTTGGTTGACTCAAGAAGCCATTAACGTATTGGTTCACTTTCTCCCCTCATTGTTTCACTCTGATTCTTCCCTTTATTGATGCAGGCATTCTCCACGGTTACTTATCCTCTTCTAGTTGTGACCTTCCCCAGTGGCTTCTGGTCTGGAGTCCCAATCTCCATGTCCAGAGAAACACAGCGTGATTGGTTCCCCACATGGCTCCTTGCTGGTATGTTGCTGTTGCTTGTTTATGGATTCTAACAGGGAGAAGGGAGACCACACAAGTGTTCCTGCGCCTGTGGTGGTGGTGGGGCTACTGTGGGGGAGACAGTGACTCAGCTTCTAAAGCAGACAAGATGCTTCTGTCCAATCTCCCTGTTTCAATCGACCCATCACTGCTTGCTTTCCCACCCCAAAAGATGCTCCTCGAGACAGTTGGGCCAGTGTTATTACTACTGGGGGAGATGATCAGTGTTTTTTTGTGAAACTAAGTCCAGTGTCTTAGGAGGAATACCATCCAAATAGGGCCATCTGGCTTTTGGTCATACAATGGATCTGTAGAATTTAATTCATGTCGGGAAAGGATTTTGATTCTTGTCCCTGCCGTTCAATCCAGCGGACCCGAAACCATTGAGACAAAAATGGAAAATGTCGGACGCGACTTCATCTTTCATGCTGTGCAATCCACAACGATAAACACGTTACTTCTCCGGCAATATCGAATAGATTCCCTATCCATTAGAGCAATTGATACTTGTATGAGTTTGCTCTAATATATCTCATTGTGTGAGAGTAATTGTGTTTGAGTAAAATGCCTCTGTACTAGTCTGTGCTCGTAGGTGATGAGGAAGAGGAATGAGGTGGGGGTCGAAGAGCAGCAACGGGCAGCGCCGCTGCTACCACAGCCAGTGAAGGTAGCCATTGCCGGCGGGGTTGCCGTGTTCCATGCAATTCTCTCCCTCTTTGATCACCTTGCAGGTGGTGCAGAAATCAACGTAGATACATCAAAACAAACGAGAGGATGCAGATCTAGTTGTTATCATCCATAAGGTAACATTGGATGGAAATTGAAAACAAGCAAATGAATGGTCTCACTTGAATCCTTTGCATTAGCAATTGATATTACTTGTTAACGGAGTACCCGCAAGCGTGGAATCATAATTAGGCAGCAACCTTAGTCCTTCTCAATAGAGAAAAGAGGAGAAAGAAAGCTCAAGGAACATGGAGAGCTTCTTTCCTTATATACAAAATCTATCATGGACCATCCAGTACCTTAAAGTGTATCCATCATTAAACATATAGTGAACTATATTATTAGATTTACCCGTTGAATTCGTATCCATTTAATCTAAATTTATTTTCATATACAATCAAGCATTATATTATTTAATTGATTATGTATATTAATCAAATGTAAGTTAAGCCAACGGAATGGGGACCTCACTGGCCTTCGGAGAAATTGCATGGCAGTTGTTGGGAGAGCTTAGAGCATCCATAATGAGAGCTTTTTGTCTACGTGGCTCCCGTGAGGGAGCTCATTCCCATAGAGGAGGGAGTTCCCTCATTTCCAACGCTTCTTCCCCATTTTTTCCATTTTTGTTTTAAGTTAATTTTTTAAAACAATAATATTAAAAAATAATAATTTTTGAGAAAATGTGGGACCCATAAAATGTTGGGAGATTTTTTTATAGTGAAAAGATATGTAATTTTTTTTTACTTTTGATGTCCTATAATGAAGGAACTTATTGAGGGATTCACGACGGTGTGGAAGTCCTTATTTACCGTTTGGCGTTTGTGAGGGAGTGGAAAAATGGGCCTTATCATGTCAGGCCCAAACCACAAAAGGGCTCAGGCCCGAAGGCCTGCCTGTGCCCCGCACCTCACAAGCCCAACTAAATGCCTTCTCCATCCAAGCTTCCACTTCCCCAACGAAACCTGTAAAGTGATTTCAGTCTCATCTAAAACTTCGAACTGTTGCTACTTATAGAAGGAGGGGAACTCATTTTAATCGGCTTCTGAGATAATGACCACTCGAGCCTTCGGTTCATTCTTGCTGGTTTTGCTGGCATCCACAGGATCCAGCTCTGTATGCACTCGAAGATGCAGTGGTGTCAGCTGCAAGCCTGCAATAATGGAGCTTGAGGTCTACAAAAGGTACCTCCACTACTAATGCATATCAAGAACCATGATTCCTTCCTCAGTCAAACAAGTTGCAAAAGGCGGGTCCCGCCGCCCAGCGGCCCCCTCACCCCTGCCCCACGAGTATGAGAGGGAGTAAATCACGGTGAATACGGGCCCGGCGATGACATGGCGGTCGAAGGTGTTTAGCACGGACAGATATTGATGTTATCGCAATTGCTGCCGCAGACCTTCGACCTCCCGACCCATGTTGCAAGAATACCATGTCATAACCGGTTGATCCCGCCCGTGGGGGCCCTTCCTCAGTCAAACAAGACTAAAAAGGAGGTGGGGAGAGAAAAAGACAGACATTAATGCTCTCGCAGAACATGAAGGCCTCATGGGGCCATCACAGCACCACCATCACAGTCCTAATGATATTAAGGTTTGCCAAAACTTCATCATGTAATTCTATGCTTCTTCTGTGATACGATGTGTAATAGTGGGATATGATAAAATTGGACAGTCAAAAATTAAGGGGATGTGACAGTCAAAAGTTAAGGGAACGTGACAGTCAGAAGTCAAAGTAGCATGATAGTCAGAAGTCAAGGGAAAAAGACAATCAACGGGTAGGAAAAGAAGAGGTAGGACCGTATGACGATGTCGGTAACATGATTCCTGGTCAGGTTCTCACAGACAGAAACTCCAGATTTGAGACGCCTTGATAGGTAGTCGGGGTGATATCTGACCTGGTTCTGACTGATCAAGCTCTCATGACCTAGTTGTACTTAGATCTAGTACTCTCAGTAAGCTAAACTCCCGGTCAGTTCTTGGATGATCTCTCCATGGCTCCTAGCCCCCCCGAGGTTTAAACTAAGTATTATACCCGACTGATCATTCCGAGTTGCCCTATTCATGCCCGGTTGGGACAGAAGACTGTACATGACAATAAGGTCAGGAAATCGTAACCGTCTATCAAAGAATAACTGTTAAGTGTCAGAGAATATTCCAACGGTTTGCAGTCACCTGTGAATGGAACTTTCTTTCAGTTTACAGAAGGATGTCACGTGTCCTCCATCACCCGACAAGTCCTGACACCCAACATTCTTTGACATCAGTCAGACTTCAGAAGGTACGCACTGTCATATAAAAAGGGAGGTCCTGTCCTTCACGCAGGTACGCTCTCTCGCACATTCACATTTATCTTCTATTTTCTTTCTCCTTTGTGGACTGTTCTTCTGGGAAAAAGTACTTGACTTGAGCGTCGAAGGGCATGCTCCGGAGACTTTTTCCCTGGTTTCTGGCCTTTAACACCCGTGTGCTTATCTGAGTGTACACAGAGCTTAGATATCGCCAGCTCAGTTATCATCGTCCGTCAGCACCACGTGGGAGTCTATTTTTGGAAGTACATGTGAGAAAGATATCTTAGTTGCCTCTTCGTCAACATCAACAACAGCTTGTCCGATCTTCATCTAACTCAGATTTCGAACGGGATCAATTTTCATTGTTGCAGGACTGTGGAATCGATGGATTATCTGTCCGATTATGAACAAGATTGCAAGACTAAGCCTAATAAGATCGAACCACTGTGTGAGAGCATCGCTAAATATATAAATACAGAGGACTGTTGAAGTCTGATACAAATTAGGTGGTGGTTGTGGTCGATGACAGCATAACCTTATGTTTTCTAGTTAAACATCTGATTATTTTTTTACGAGTTTGGTAAGTGAATGTATAAAAGAAAGTGAGATTCTCTTTAATCAATGCTACTTTTGGATCATCATCCAGTCTATATATCTCATAATTATGTTAGAGGCAACAGGGTTATCGATCTTACCTCCCTTTACTTCATTAAAGAAGGTCAACCACTGCTCCAGCTACTTCCATCCCTGTGCATCGTCTAGGAAGCGACTAGCAAAGAAGGAAGGAAGAGGGATGGGGAATTGCCAGGCGTCGGAGGTGGCCACGGTGGTTATTCAGCACCCTGGAGGGAAGGCAGAGAGGCTCTATTGGCCGACGACCGCAGCGGACGTGATGAGGAGCAACCCGGGCTACTACGTGGCCCTGGTCACGCTCTATGTCTCGGAGGAGAAGGACGGCGGCGCCGTCCGGTTCACCCGTGCACGGTTGCTGAAGGCCAAGGACATGCTCTTGCTCGGGCAGGTTTACCGGCTAATCGCCTCACAAGGTTGCTCGATTCCCTGCTCAGAGAAATTTATCTGAAAAATTGTACTGCTCTCGGGTCGTTTATGGGCTAATGCTGAGATTTTTGGTGCCCGGACAGAGATTACAAAGGCTGTGAGGCAAAGAAAGCATGCGATGCTTAAGAAAAGTCAAGAGGAATTGATCAGAAAGCAGCAGCAGCAACAAGAGCAGAGACACGGGAAAATTGAGAAACAACAAGAGGAGGATTCAGAAAATTCACTTCAGGCATAGTTGAATTCTTACATATGGATTCAATTCCTGAATCAGAAACCGAGATTTTTGTTCTTGATATGATTCAGGTGGCGAGGCAGGGCAGGGATAGGCAGAGGAGCAGCGCGCAGATGGCGGCGAGAGGCCGGCATTGGCGACCGTCGCTGCGGAGCATCTCAGAGACAGGATCCAAGAAGGTAGATCTGATCTGAGGCTCTTGTAGATGTGGCTTTAGTGTGCTGATGGAGTGAATGGTTGTGAAAGATTGTTTCATGTAAAATTGAAAGTTGGGAGTGTTATTGTAGGAGACTGCTCAGCCAGAGTCGTTGTAAATATGAGACTATATATTGAAATCACAGTCCATGATGTAATTGCCAAAACATTTCAGTTCCAAACAGAATACTCAGATAGAAACTGCTGAGGTTGCCTTTGGTCATGAACAGCTGAGCACGGAAGCAGGCCCGGTGATAGGTTCCGCAGTGCCGGCGGTGAGGTGAATCCACCAAGTACGCTGTCTTCCGGCACTTCTGCGTCCTGCCAGCCCCCGAACGCCGGCGACGACATGAGGACTCTGCTGATACAGGCGATCGATGACGGAGCAATTTGGTCATGGCGTTTACTTGGACGGAAATGGAAGTACAGCTCAGAGGAGACCGGGGAGCCGTGAAGAATCAAAAGTCTAGTTGGTGGCAAATTTATTGCCTTTTAACTAAACTAAGTATTTTACTAAAAATGCGTTTAACTTTGTTGAATTGTTTTTCGAAATGCCATTTTATAATCCAAATGAATTATTATACACTAAAGTATTACAAGATATATAAAAAAGTAGAAACGGTAATAGAATTCATGTGAAACAATTAAAATTATCAAAAATTTGTTATATAATTGCACTTTGTTATAATTATTATTATTTTAGTTAAATAAGTTCACATAATATAATTGTAATTAAAATTATATTCTCTAATCCATTAGTAAATCTGCTATTTTCCTTTTATATATTATTGAATCATTATAAATTAATTAATTACAATTTAATTAATAGTAATTCATAGGAATATAATAAATATGGCATTATTTTTTAAAACATATCAGTAAACTATTTTATTATAATTTTAAATATATAATTGCAATTCAAATAAAATTCTCCAATTATAATTATTTTATTTAAAACCAGAAGCATATCCCTATCTAATAATTATGTTATATTTCTTTTTAATATTAACTGACTATGTTTACTATGTTATATAGAATGAACCCCTTATGATCCGGTGATAAGGTGGACCCCCCTTTTTTTTTCGTAGAGAAGTTAACATCATGTGAAGACCAAGGCCATAAGCCGATTGGGGAAGGGCGACCGACCGGGTAGTAGGGGCGGAACTGCCCCTGGGCATAAGCAGAAGCATAGACCTGACGAGGGGTCGGGTTCCGACGCTCATGATAAACAAGGACGCCGAGCCGATTGAATGGGCGTAGCCGAGCGCACGACCAAGATTCTCCCGAGCAGACTAGCATTTAAGTCTGGCTGGGCAGAATGAGATTGTCGATCGGCAGGACGTTCACCATAAACGTGAAGCAAGGGAACATCCTCTGACAGGAAGTATGGTCGAAGGACATGTTATGTACGAAGGCCTAGGACAGAATGTCCTCATGTACCATCAGAAAGGTGGTCGAACTGTAGCAGTATGGCGTCAAGCAAGGTCATCTGACAAGCCATACCCGGGTATGGCCACAGTACACGTGTACACCTCGATTGGTGTGCATGAGCTTCCTCTAGCTCTATATAAGAGCTCACAGACTTCGCCGGAGGTAGAGTGACTCTCATATTCGAAACCACTTTTTTGCTGCTTGCTTGCCTGACTTGAGCGTCGGAGGGTCGTCGCCGGGAACCCCTTCCCGGCCCGACTTCTTTGCAGGTCCGCCGGAGCTCTACACGGTCAGCGGGGGAGCCGCGTCATCAACTAGGAGAGCACCACGTGCCCAGCGTCCGCTGGTTCAGCGATTCGGACAGGATCAATTTGGCGCCGTCTGTGGTAACGCACCTGCATCCGACCGGAAGCAATGGACGAGGCTGGACGACCGCCCACGGTGATGCTCTCCACGAAGGAACTCGACGCTCTAATCAAGGCAAGAGCAGCTAAGCTCATGGAGCAACAGAGAGAGAATGCGCAAGTCGAGCGGCTGAAGCAACAAACAACGTCAGCATCAGGTGGCCGAGCGGAGGCAATTATCCCCGAGCGGAGGCAATGATCCCCGAGCGGACGCCTACCCCGAGACAAAGATCCAACCAGCATTCAAGGGGAAGCACCGCCGAGCGGATGAAGATGGATTGGGACTTGGATCAACCATGAAGCGCAAATTATCTCCAGCCTTTCCGGGGCAGGGTGAAAGGTGCGCCAATGTAATGTATGCTGTATATTTTATGTGTTGGCTGTATATTTGAGATGCAGGAAGCAAAATGTTAGAAAACGTAATTGACATTATCCGCCGAGCGGCCTATCTTCATGGTGTATAAGATCCGAGCCACTGACTCAATGGCGAAGACCCCGTGCCGTTCGGCCGGACGTAAAATTATCCGAGTCAAAGGCTTAATGGCGAAGACCCCTGTGCCGCTCGGCCGGGCGTATAATTACACGAGTCAAAAGCTCGATAACGAAGGCCCTGTGCCGTTTGGCCGGAGGTAAATTATCCGAGCCAAGCGCTCAAAAACGAAGGCCCCGGACCGCTCGGACTGGAGGTATATTATACAAGACAAAGGCTCGACGCCGAAACCCCTACGCCGTTCGGCCATGTAGACATCGTCCAAATTAGGCTTAAAAGGCCGTCGAACTCCGACGTTAAATATCGAGAGACGAGTCGGCGTCTATAAACCCTCCGAGCCGAAGACCTTCGAGCTCCGACGTTAAATATCGAGAGACGAGCCGGCATCTATAAACCCTCCGAGCGGAAGACCGTCGAGCGCCGACGTTAAATATCAAGAGACGAGCCGGTGTCTATAAACACGTCGAGCGGAAGACCGTCGAGCTCCGACGTTAAATATCGAGAGATGAGCCGGTGTCTATAAACACGTCGAGCGGAAGACCGTCGAGCTCCGACGTTAAATATCGAGAGACGAGCCGGCGTCTATAAACCCGCCGAGCGGAAGACCGTCGAGCTCCGACGTTAAATATCGAGAGACAAGCCGGCGTCTATAAACCCTCCGAGCGGAAGACCGTCGAGCTCCGACGTTAAATATCGAGAGACGAGCCGGCGTCTATAAACCCTCCGAGCGGAAGACCGTCGAGCTCCGACGTTAAAAATCGAGAGACGAGCCGGCGTCTATAAACCCTCCAAGCGGAAGACCGTCGAGCTCCGACGTTAAAAATCGAGAGACGAGCCGGCGTCTATAAACCCGCCGAGCGGAAGACCGTCGAGCTCCGACGTTAAATATCGAGAGACGAGCCGGCGTCTATAAACCCGCCGAGCGGAAGACCGTTGAGCTCCGATGTTAAATATCGAGAGACGAGCCGGCGTCTATAAACCCTCCGAGCGGAAGACCGTCGAGCTCCGACGTTAAATATCGAGAGACGAGCCGGCGTCTATAAACCCTCCGAGCGGAAGACCGTCGAGCTCCGACGTTAAATATCGAGAGACGAGCCGACGTCTATAAACCCTCCGAGCGGAAGACCGTCGAGCTCCGACGTTAAATATCGAGAGACGAGCCGGCGTCTATAAACCCGCCGAGCGGAAGACCGTCGAGCTCCGACGTTAAATATCGAGAGACGAGCCGGCGTCTATAAACCCTCTGAGCGGAAGACCGTCGAGCTCCGACGTTAAATATTGAGAGACGAGCCGGCGTCTATAAACCCGCCGAGCGGAAAACCGTTGAGCTCCGACGTTAAATATCGAGAGACGAGCCGGCGTCTATAAACCCTCCGAGCGGAAGACCGTCGAGCTCCGACGTTAAATATCGAGAGACGAGCCGGCGTCTATAAACCCTCCGAGCGGAAGACCGTCGAGCTCTGACGTTAAACATCGAGAGACGAGCCAGCGTCTATAAACGTCTGAGCGGAAGACCGTCGAGCTCAGACATTAAAAATCGAGAGACGAGCCGTTTATAAACCCTCCGGCGGAAGACCGTCGAGTTCGTCGAGAGACGAGCCGGCGTCTATAAACCCTCCGAGCGGAAGACCGTCAAGCTCCGACGTTAAATATCGAGAGACGAGCCGGCGTCTATAAACCCTCCGAGAGGAAGACCGTCGAGCTCCGACGTTAAATATCGAGAGACGAGCCGACGTCTATAAACCCCCCGGTCGAATAGTATGCAGCGTGGCACTGGCCAATGGTAAGAGCAGATCGACAACAGCTTGCTTTGTGAGGTCAATATACGGCTGAGCGCCACGCTCGTCAGCAAGGCCTTCCAAGTAAGGAGGTAAAGTAAAATATGATTAATGAATAGAGAGCGAGGGAATGAACGAGGTTCACACGCCGAACGGTAATTGCACAGGCTCTTGGCGAAAAATACTTGCAAATAATCGGCTCTAATCCGAGTTAGCATATCGAACCGAACGGATAACTCGCAGGGAATACTTGGCAAAAACAAATTTCATTTATACCCAGCGACGAACAGACAAAAGTTGATGACAAAAAATATTTTTGCCGAACGGCGAGGATACGAAAAAGTTGATAAAAAACACTCCTCACGCGTCAAAATCAAAAAGAGCATCAGGAATGGTGCCCATCACAGTAGCCAGATCCTCCGGGGGGATGGTCAGCTCGGCGGGAAGATGACCTTTAGTCTTCAAGTAACACCACCGCCGTACGCTGACGACTGCTAATCTGCCACGTGTCAGGCGGACACAGGGCGCATTTAAGGAAAGCGTGCTCAGCTTAAAAAAAAAAAATTACAGGATATCGAAAGAGGCAGCATTAACTGCCTGCCCATAGGGTATTGCCGAACGGGCGGCGCAAAAAGGAATGGCCGAGCAGAAGAGCATTCTACGGGCCGGCTCAACGATCATTATTCGGTTAGACCGGCAGTCCAGTCAGTCGGACTTAGGCGCCTCCTTCGACTAGACTTGACGGGGAGGCAAGTGATCCGGTGATAAGGTGGCCCCCCCCTTTTTTTCGTAGAGAAGTCAACACCATGTGAAAACCAAGGCCATAGGCCGATTGGGGAAGGGCGACCGACCGGGTAGTAGGGGCGGAACGACCCCTGGGCATAAGCAGAAGCATAGACCCGACGAGGGGTCGGGTTCCGACGCTCATGATAAACAAGGACGCCGAGCCGACTGAATGGGCGTAGCCGAGCGCACGACCAAGATTCTCCCGAGCAGACTAGCATTTAAGTCTGGCTGGGCAGAATGGGATTGCCGATCGGCAGGACGTTCACCATAAACGTGAAGCAAGGGAACATCCTCTGACAGGAAGTATGGTCGAAGGACATGTTATGTACGAAGGCCTAGGACAGAATGTCCTCATGTCCCATCAGAAAGGTGGTCGAACTGTAGCAGTATGGCGTCAAGCAAGGTCATCTGACAAGCCATACCCGGGTATGGCCACAGTACACGTGTACACCTCGATTGGTGTGCATGAGCTTCCTCCAGCTCTATATAAGAGCTCACAGACTTCGCCGGAGGTAGAGTGACTCTCATATTCGAAACCACTTTTTTGCTGCTTGCTTGCCTGACTTGAGCGTCGGAGGGTCGTCGCCGGGAACCCCTTCCCGGCCCGACTTCTTTGCAGGTCCGTCGGAGCTCCACACGGTCAACGGGGGAGCCGCGTCATCAACTAGGAAAGCACCACGTACCCAGTGTACATTGATTCAGCGATTCAGATAGGATCCCCTTAAATAAAGTAATTCAGAAGTTGTATTTAAAAAAAAATATTCCCACAATTTTTTGATACTATAACACATATTCGTTTTAGAAAAACTCAATCACTGTAACGATTATAATTTTTCATCACAGTTGTATTTTTAAACACACATTTGAACTACAAATGCCATGCCAAAGTCAATTGCTGGCTAATAAAGATATAATTGAATTAGAATATTCGATAAGCCACCCAGTGGCCTGTTTCACAGTCAACCAAAAAGAAGCCAAATTGTGCAAATGACTGCAGGTAGTTGATCAATCAAAGCGGGCAGAAGTCGTTCTTTTGGTGTCATCCAAGGCAGAGTTACTTGGCAATATCTTGCAAGAAATTTTAACAGTCTCGTCATTCGCTCTATGATTTGCTTCATGTGACTTTGATCTGCAATTGTGATTCTTGAGATTGGACTTCACTATATATTTTTGGTGATACAGCAGTACAAATTTCAAATAATTTTCTGGTGAAGGTAATAAACAAATCACAGAGAGAAGACGATGAAGATTTTAATTTCAGGATAGTAATACTTGAACAAGTTATATGCGAAGTATAAGGTTAATGAACAAACGTACATAAATGTTAAGAGATCCAACTGCTCATAAAGTCATAACGGCAATTTTGCTGGAGTACCAGCTTGACGAGGATACTTTCTCGGAGTTGCACGGTCTTTCACACAGATCACGCTAGTTCGTTGTCCTTTTGGGCTATGTGACTCCACTGAAAATGAGAGAAACAAGTAACGATTTGTGAAGTTGATATGATCTGGAGGACTCAATGTTTTAACAGGCATCAGAACATTAAAGAATGTTGGTGAGCTAATAAGCAAGTAGCCAACTTGAATAACCAGAAGATGCAGTTGCATTTTCAATAACATTAAGGAGATTATAATAAGCAAATAAATTAGATGACATGGAGATATAATTCGCGAGTAGATTGTTTCTTGAACTGAAACATTCTGTATCATGTTTATCATGATGAGGTTTCTGCTTATTTTATAACAATGGCCCAGGGATCATGGTGCCACTTAGTGCTAGATCTTGTTATCTTTCTAAAACTAGAAACAAAAAGGATTTGCCACACCAAAATTACAAAGCACTCCCACACCGAGAAAACCAACTCGCAAGAGCAGGAGGAAGATTAAAAAAGAGACAAGCGTGTGCATTAAAAGATGAAGTGCAAGCACCTTGTGCCCTTGAGTATGTATTGTTTTCTAAGTTCGAACCTGTGAATTTAGAGCACCACCCTAGGCTAAATTTAGACTACTGTTGCCAAGCAATATTCTGAGTCTACGCCATGCTTATTCTATCAGTTTTCTGTCACATATCTTATCTACAGAAATTTGGGTTTCAACAGCAAACTCAAGTATTCTTAATTTCTAAACGATTCCATTTTCTTTATAAAATAAAAAAAAAAAAACCCAACTTACTGTCAACAAAGAGAAAGCAGCAAAAGCACAAACCTGTGCACAACTCTAGGATCGAAGCACCCAACAACTGAATTGAATTCTCAGCTCTTTTCACTTCTTCCTACAATAGCAGGAAAGAGATCACTGATACAAGAACCAAGACTAAAGCTCATTGACATTAAATGTTCATTCCTGTAGGTCTAGTGAACTAGTGATTGCTCAGTTGAGTTAATAACCATAGGGTGTCTCTAGGATAATGACTTGAATTGTAAAGATGGAAGATTTAATTTCAAAAGATGAAAATTTAATTTTGTCATAGAGTAGAAGAATATAGCGCCCTCAAGGAAAAAAAAAAACATCTTTCGTTGTATTTGAAGAATCCATAATCCACATATGTGAATTCTTCATATAGTCCTGTAGAAATCCTTCTATCACTAGTAACATTCAAATCAATAAAAGTGAAATGAATTTGACGAGGAATATAAAATCAACCTGAGGATCTGCACCTTTTGCAGCAACAAACAAGCCACCAACACGAACCAATGGAAGACAGTACTCAGCTGTACCAAGGAAAACCACTTAGCAAAGATATGTTACACAATGAACCACATATAATACAAACAGGTGATACAATCTGATCAAACTCCTACCCAAAATTCTCATTTCTGCAACAGCTCTTGCCACTGCTACATCAAATAACTCCCTGAAATCAGCACACTGCCCAACGCTCTGCCCTATCAACATGTTGATCAAACCATGTTTAGAATTATAATATTTGAGTTTGAAGATAGATGGAAATTAGATGTCAGTGAGAATGTTACAAGCCACTCATCTCAATAACTCTTCCTCAATAAGATTTAAATACAGATGAGATCCATATAGAATGGATGCCAAGTGTAGGTCCAGGTAGGCCGAGGGGGGAGGGGTTTAATAGCAACAACCCGGGGTACTTACACCAAGTGGATTCTCTCAGGCAAACATTTTGTGTATTTGTTATAAATTAAAAGTCTTATAGATGTGTAAACGTGAAAATATGATGGAATTTTAGCCTATGTTGGTCCAATGTATCAATGGCTGAAGCAAATTGGTTGAGTAAAATCCCTATCAATGAGAGCAATAAGTCATTATAGCCACCTACTATATGTTTTTAGTTGCATAGTCCTCCAAAAGGGCATACAAGCTATTGCATTGCGCTCCTTATTTTTCTTGACAAGAATTCAGAAGAAAAAGGATATTTGCAACATGAACAGCTTTGCAAATTTCCCCATAATAGTTTCTAGTATTGGTTGACAATTTGCAAGTTATAATGGTCATGATACATGATATTTCAGGGATCAAGCAAAAGCAACTTAATTCCTTGAATCATATTGGATCTCAAATCACTTAAGACTAAAAGCATCTTTTAAACCTAGCTATCAGTTTAATGGAATATGAAAAAATTATATACCAATTAGTTTAGCACTGTGAATTTAGTTCATGCTACCAATCTGCTTTGCATGTTATATAGTTTGCCTGCTGACCTCCATATGAATTCAAACTGATGCAGAATATCCTCCTATAAATTATGCATCATGCTAATTGGAAATGTGCTTACCTCTGCTCTTTCACATAAGATCTGCACATTTGACAGGCCTATAAGAGTCACGATGTGCTCCAAAAAATAACATCTTTTCTTCATTGACTCTAAAAGAGTGAATTTCCAACCTATATGAACTCAAAGAGAGTCAGAGCAAAGTTTCAGGTAGCTGAATACAAAAACGTCCAAGAGCAGCAACTTCATTATATTGAACACAGAAGTAGTTTGCACATACAATCCTGGCTTGAATGGATTTTCTTTGATACAATATGATTCAAAATACGGAACTTTTACAATAGCATTTTTTTTACTAGAAAAATCTTTCACTGTTATTATTTTAGCTCTAACTACATCAAGAACTCAGCAAGGTAAAACTACAAGCTCCTTACAGTAGGAAGCCAATATCAGAGTTAGTGGATAAATTTAGCTAAGTTTCAGCTAAACTGAAAAAAAAAAATTGAATTTGACTGCATTTAACTAAGTTGGCATACTTAGGCATATTCTTATATTGACAATTCAACCTAGGGATAGATGTAGAACTTTCATAGCGGGTAACCCTGTAGGAAGTATACCTGAACTACGGATACTTCCAAAGGCTCTATAAAAATTTATAGCTTTTGATACTAACATCTAAAAAATATTTCCAGTGAATCAAATATCTAATGCTCAGTTAACATAACTCTTGTTTGAACTAAGATACATAGAGGTTAGAACCAAAGTTAATAACCATATAAGGATATAACAATATTGCAATTGAAAAGAAGTTTATAGCCTAAAATATATCTAAGAAACGTTGAAGGTCAATGTAGTCACCGAGAGAAACTTTTTAACAGCCTTAGAATACAGATTTTCTCTTATTATTTACCTCTTTTCTACAGAGGTTTACCAAGTATCTTGTTGTTAATTTGCATTGGAGTTAACAAGCTTTCATAAGGTTTCCTGTAACAATGCAGCAAAGTTCTTCCCAATATGTTATCCGCTAACAATTTCTAACGCACAAGAGAAGTTAATCGGAAGCTCATCAGGGCTTCATTAACAATCAAACACAAAACACTGCCAAATCTTCATGAATCGGATGGCAGGATGCTCGTGATCAATAAAAAGAACCAGGCAATCACGAGGAACGGGGAAAAAAGGGATTACTAGGACAGGCAATGGCAAGTATCATTCCAGGTAAGCCTGCACCAGAACCGACATCGACAACATTGAGCCCCTCCAAAGAAGTTGATTTTGCACAATGAGATAGGTAAGATCGCTGCAGAGGCGGCAGGATAGCTAGCGAGTCCTCAACGTGCCTTGTCATCACTTCGCTCTCCTCGGTCACCGCCGTCAGGTTCATTTTCTGCGGAATAAAATCCCTCAAAAAATTTCACTCGAGGGAGCACTTCTAAATATTCTCTCTTAATAAGATTCTTGCAATACCTCATTCCATTGGAGCAGGGTGCGGACGTATAGAGAGATCTGGTCCTTCTGGTGGGCAGTGAGGGATTCGACAGAGGAGACGGAGAGGTTGGGGGAGAACGGAGTTGGGGAAAGGGAGTTATTTCCAGGCGAGAGTGTTGCGGCTCTTGCGGTCGGCTTGGCGGAGTCGGCTGGAGCAGCCCCGCTGGTGAAGTAGAGGAGGTGGGTGAGGCCGCGGCGGCGGAGGAACGAGTTGCGGAAGGGGAAGGAAGAAAGGACGCGGAAAGCGAAGCGGCCGTAGACTACGGACATGATTTTCGCGCTGCGATGTGGCGGTGGCGGCTCTGCGATCCAGCGCCGCCGGATAAGCACCGACCCTCGACTTCAACGCCGCAACGGTGCAGCAGCAGGGTGAGGGGTGACTGGAATGTAGGGTAAGTAGCGGCGGGTTGGATTCGGGTTATCAAGAAAAAATCGAATCCGAAATGCAATTTCCATTTTCTTTTGCACATCGTTAACGATGTAGATTTATTTATTAAAATTCAAAAAAAAACACGGAAGGGATTTAGAAATTAATCTAAATAAATTGACGACATATTTACTTTACCCAATTAATATTGAAATTCTATTTAATCCATCGAAAACAATCCAAAATTATTTAATATTCAAATTGCGTTGTCCTTACTTCCACGTCAACCCAAACGGGTCGGCCCGGTTCGTTAATGTGTACTTGGACCTCGTAATGTGGTTGCCGCCTCGCTCCGAAGGGCCGATCCACAGATCGAGATACGAGTTGTGCGCGCCAGAGGCGGAGAAGAGAAGATGGGATACGTCAAGGTCTCCGACGCTGTCGCTAGCATGGAACGAGGAGGCGAAGACCTCGTAGATCGAGCTGCCGAGACGATCCCTTCCTCCCCCATTGAGATCGACATCTCACTCCCGCTCGACCGTATGAAGGCTCACATCGTGTGAGCACTGCAACTTTTTTTTTTATATGGTTTACTCACTTAATTCCTCGTCTTTTCCCTTTATTTTGCGGCATGCTATTTCTCGTCGGAGGATTTGTGGGTTGTTGGATAAGCCTCTTGCGGAGGTTGAAGTGGGCAACCAGAACCCCTCGCATTGAAATGAATAGGTTTCTCCTAGTATATTCTAAGTGCGAATCTTGTGGAGGTCATTAATCGATGCTTCCCAAGCTATTTTTGTTGATCCTGTTTGAAATGGGTGGAGATGGAATGCTGGATACGTGGCTCAGATGTTGACGAAATGAAGACTCCTTGCCGCCCCCAGAATAACTTCGAAGCACTCCTGTGTATCGCATATCAAGAGAAGCGTTAGTGACTGGACTAGGAAAGGGTCCCTGGTCTAGGCCCTTCGACTTTCAAATTAGTGATCGACAGAAGGTGATGAACAGTAGTATGAACAATGGAAATTGTGTAATCTTGCATAATATGAGCGTATATGCGTCTGTAGATGGAGACTAATTTTTATAGTTTTATTGTTTGTTTATGCACGAATCTTAAAGAGTTTCTAGAAAAGGACAGACCATAAAGATGCTCCGACACCTTTCCCAAAATGGATCCTCAATCTCTGCGTTTGACGGAGAGGAAGCTTTTGATGTCATATAGAATATTCGCTATCCTTTGTGGCATAAAATGCCAAAAAGAAATATGAGGTCATTGGGCCGAGCCCCACAACCGCTAACCTATCAATGAGCCTTTCCTATGACCCAGTCGACGATCACTTGGCCGATCGGATATATAGAATGTCGTCGGGGACCTGCCCCTTACTTGGCCTATCGGTTTTAACAAAAAAGTTCAATCGGATCAGGCGTCCGTTCTGTCCGATCGGACCGTAGTTCCGATCGGCTGGACTGCTCGACTGAGCTATGCAGTTATGCCATTTTTAGAGAAATTTTGGCCCTGGAGAGTACTGACTCATCTTGAGCTATTCATTCATATTGAGAGGCTTGGCGTTCGACCAGTCCGATAGTCTGGTCGAATAATCTCTTGGTCCAATGGTCTGATCGGCTAATTGGGTCGGTTGGATAATCTCCTGGCCGCGATGATTGACTGCGTTGCGCTGGCTTCAAAGGATGCCCCTTACTTGACTTTGGCCCGACCCCTCGAACTTTAACCCAACTCAAGGGGCCCCATCTCAATTGTTGTATCACAAGCCTCCCCCTCAAATCTAGTTGAAGGAGACTGCAAGTCCGATTGACTGGACAATTGTGTTGTTTGTGCTCCCTATCTTTCGGTCGGACGTTCATTCCTCACACTGTTGTGATGGTACATTTAACTGTTGATGCTTCTAGCATCCTCTGTTTCCCGACCAGACGCCGATCACCTTGAATTGACATTCTGGCACCTTGGAAAGAGGGCACATCGCTTATCATTAATGTTAGCCATGATGCGCACACCTTTTTGCCATAAGCATGCTTATCGCTTCCCATCTCTCATAAATGTCGCTGTGCCTATTTAACATGTGTCGCATGCCTACTGCCAAAGAATATCCGATGTGATATGCAATTGAGATTTGATGGGATCGCTAGCAGTTTAAATTCAACGGTCTGGATTAAACTTCTCTCCTTCACCCTTTTGATCGAACAGTTGCGGGCCACCATCCCTAGGGTTTTTAAGTTTCATGTGTCAATGCCACTATATTGTTTTCACGTTTTTTTCTTCATCTTCTTCTTCCTTGCCTCCTGTTCATTGCCGCCAACGATTGTTTGGACCTTTTGTTCCTCTAGTTTTTAGTAAGTTCCATTTCTCTCCCCATTTTAGTCTTCTCTTCATGGCTTTCGGTCCTCCCGTCATCGTTCACGGGCTTTGGTACACCTCCCCTTCGATCGTCACATTCCTCATGACCACCGTATTGTTATCTCCTTTGGTTATGACCATCCCCATATTCCTCCGTCCGACTTTCTTACTTTTTTCAAAGACCAATTCATGGCTAGACTCCGCTTTCGTTTACATCTTTTTTTCTCTTAAATCTGCCCTTATTTTCACATTCTTCTATAACAATTAGCACCTAATTCCATTAGGTTGTTGTGCGGAGTTATAGTGTTATTCCACCTATACCGAGTCCCACTGTATCCTCAAATTTTTCACTACTTCTACTATCCGAAGAAGTTTGAGCCAGGCGTTTTCATTTTCCAAGCCCGAGAGTTGCCGTATTTTTTGATAAAATGTCTTCCTTTAATAAAGGCTGAAAATCCCACTTCTTCTATTTCTAATCGGCTCGTCTTGTGGCTTTCCCGACTGGGTGGCAAATGAAGTTGCCCAACCCTCCCTAGTTAAGCAAGTATAAATGGGAGCTGATCTAACTTGAGGCCTCCGCTCGCCGGTCTTAAATACCACATCCATAAGTTGCTGATTGAGGAGGTGCTATATATGTTCGGATTGAGTCTCATCCAAACTTGATACCCAATTGCTTTGGTGAGAAATTCATCCCCTTATTTATGTTGGATCTAACTGGTTTTTTCTCTGTTTTGCAGCTAAAATCACGTGGAAGGCGTTGCTATGTGACTCTACAAAGTTAGCAGACGACGAGATGGATGCTCGGGGGAAGTCGAGCTAGCAAGCCGTGGACTATTGCTTATCGGCCCCTCCGAAGAGCCGACCGGCGAAGAGGAGACAAGCCGAGTCACCGGCAGCGACACGACCGCCAACACTAAGGAGTTGCCACCTTTGCATCCCTTCTTGCTGTCGGTAGCTATTCCTTCCGAGTCCACCACTTCTGTAGAACCCCTTATCCATCATCAATAATGAAAAAGGCGTCGATCGGCAACCCTCGTTTGGTCGGTGACCCTAGCTCCACAAACTTCCGCCACGACATCGATCGCACGACCTCGCTTCAAGCGAGGAGAGAGCTCTACCTCCGCCGGTCACGAAGCTGCAACTAGTTGGCCTACTCCAGCTTCATCTGAGCGTACACCTTCGCTTTCTGAGTTGCTAATCGGAGCTATCCCGGCAGAGCCGGTCTCCTTTTTGATGCCGCCTCCTACCAAGCCGGTGCTACCCTTTTCCACAATACACTCTACTCCCCTTTCCAAATCCAATAGAAAATCAAAATCCAGCTCCGCAGCACCCAGTGAGCCAGGTAAGCAGAGATGGATCAAGACGATCCTTAGATTGCCCACTCATGACTTGCTTTCCACACACTTGGCTAAGTTCTTGGCCCTGGGCCAGACACCTAATAAAGATTCAAGGACCTTTTGCCCAAACTTGGGCGGATTCCCAGGCTCGAGCGGCCTCAAGCTCATCCGAGGAGCTAGTTGACCACTTCTGCCAGGACGCTACTCTTGGGGTTGCAAGGTTGCAAACATAGTCACATATTGAAAACACACGGGAAAGATTATGAGTTTATAAGAAAAAGATATCTCCATTGGCATGAGGCCTTTTGGGTAGAGGGCTTAGGCCCAAAGTGGACAATATTATACCATTGTGGAGATATTTAAATCCTTTTTGATCCAACAATTGATATCAGAGCGAGGTCGCTCTTCACCGGACTAACTGCCGGAAGAAGCACGAGCGAGAGTCATGATCCAAGATCGAACCATGTGAGTGAGACCTTGAACAAAGTAAGGGAGGCCCTGAGCAGGTCAGCTATCTGATGCTTGAGGGGAGGCCTTGAGCAGGTCAAGAGTGACCCGATATTCGAGGGGAGACCTTGAGTAGGTCAAGAGTGACCTGATACTTGAGGGGATCATGTGGTCCTTTGTTTGAGGGGGGGATTGTTGGGGTTGCAAGGTTGCAAACATAGTCCCACATTGAGAACACATGGGAAAGATCATGGGTTTATAAGAAAAAGATATCTCCATTGACATGAGGCCTTTTGGGTAGAGTTCAAGAGCAAAATCATGAGGGCTTAGGCCCAGAGTGGACAATATCATACCATTGTGGAGATATCTAAATCTCTTTTCGATCCAACAACTACTAGGTAAGCTTATTATGCCCTCGTACATTCATTTGTCTCGTGCACTTCATCTAACCTTCTTTTTACTTTGGTAGTTCTTGCTGGAGGGTCCGACTCTATGCCATAAATTGGTCAAGCTAAACCATGAGCAAAAGCCATTGCAGGGCTCAGTCGGGGAAAGTCGTTCGATTGTAGTTCTATTTTATTTGCTACTGATACGCCATCAATTGAGCAACTGCTTTATCCCTTCATTTATAAGATCGACCCAACTTCCTCTAATATCGTTGAGCCGAATTTCGAGTCCTCTAATGATTTCACCGTTAGTGACCTCCGCTTGACATTAAATCGAAAGGGGTTATACCCGTGGCCTCTCAGGGCGTTGTGCGGTATGTCTATAACACACTTGGCAATTCATCAACCCAATTTCGTCTAATATGGTCGAGCCGAGTTTTGTGTCCTCTAATGATTTCTCTATTAGTGACCTCCGCTTGGTCATTGCTTTGTGGGTAAGCCATTGAAGTAAAGGCTTGTAGAATGTCATAACTTGAGCACCATTCTGGGATTTTCCGCCCTTAATTGTCTTCCATTATCCGAGACAAGCTTGTAAGGAATGCTGAATCAACACACTATGTTTGCTATAAGAATTTGATGATCATTCGTTCGGTTATCTTGGTCAGCGGTTCAGTTTTCACCCACTTAATAACCACAGCTACTAAGAGATACTTTCTTTGACCAAACGCCATCGGAAAGGACCCCACTATATCCATTCCCCATTGGTCTAACGAGCATGAAACAATTGAGGTCTTCATGGGTTGGTGTGGAATATTTTGATGTTTTTGGCATGATAAACAAGTGGATAGAAGCCGAGCCAAATCCTCTTGCAAAGTGGTCCAAAAATACCTAACTAATAAAATCTTCTGAGTGAGTGACCGATCGCCCGGGTGACTTCCATATGATCCCTGATGTACTTCTTGGAGAAGGTACTGTATATCATTCGTTCCGACACACTTGAGCAATGGACGAGAAAAGACTCTCTTATATAAATGATCTCCTACTAATGTAAATCGAGTTGCCCACTTCTTTATCATATGAGCCTTCTCCCGATCGGTCGGTAAAATTCCATGCTGAAAGAACGAAGGTGTCCTCCAATCACTTTGTATTTCTTCTTCAGCTTGTCATTCAATGTGAGCTATCAATAAAGTTTGATCAACCAACTTATCCAGCGTCCAGGGGCTTAGAGAACTAGCCAACTTGACTAACTTATCAGTATATTGGTTTTCCTACTGGGAAGTTTTCTGTAGCACCACCTCTTGAAATCTCCCTTTTAGTTTATCAAATACTTTCGCATATAACTTCAACTACTCATTATTTATTTTGAAATTGCCCGATAGCTATGTAGCATGGATACGGGTTCGGGTATCGTATCGGACACGACACGGATACGGTGATACGAAATTTTTTGAAAATATAAGACACGATACGGCTAGGATACGACGATTATTAAAATATATAAATATATAAATATATAAATATTATATATATATAATATAAAAAATTAAAAATCCTAGAATAGAAAACCACATTACATCAATCATAATATCCATTACAAACAAAAAGTAAACATAACAAAATATAAAACACCAAATCCATCTTAAACAAGTAAAAATCAAACATCCATATACGTATCATCACCAACGCCACCTTCGTCAGTAAACAAGACTGACTCCAACTCAGTTCATCAAGAGACAAATTGACAATTTCAAGGATAGAAGCACCCTCCATGTCCATGGAATCAAATCCATCTGCTCTAGCATCCCACATCTTACTTTCTCCTTCACTATAATGTGGACTCCTCCTAGATAAAAGACAAAGATTATAGTGAACATACACCAAATCTTCCGCTCTTTGTGGTGTTTTCTTGTTCCTCTTCAATGAGTGTATGAAACTGTAGGTGCTCCAATTTCTCTCACAACAAGAAGAAGAAGATGGTTGTCCAAGTAGCTTTAAAGCTAAACTTTGAAGAGTTGGTGCAGAAGCACCATGGATAACCCACCACTTAATTGGAGACATCGAACCTTGATCACGCATTGCATCATTATCGGAAAAATCATCAATGGCAGCTGAAAAAGAGGCAAACTCCTCATTGAGACTTCTTCGTTCGGATGAATTGGAGTAATATCTTTCAATGCACTTTTCCTTTCCCTTGAAACTTCGATGTCCCTATGAGGAGGAAGACGATTGGGAGATTCTTGGAGCCACTCATGGCTATAATACCTATATAAAAAGATTGATAGTTTAACATCATTCACAAACTAATATTTCTAATTTGCTAAAACTTAGAAAGTTAAAATTTTTTAGAGCTTTACCTTGGATTCAAAGAATGCGCCAAACAATGTAAAGGTGTATTGCTTTTATTCCATCGCTCCACCGGAATATTATGAACAACCTCATAAACTTTGAATCTTCACTATGAGCCCCCTTTGAGATAGCAACTCTCATTTTCTCTATCATTTCATCCCACCACTCATAGACTAAATGAAGACAAGGTTGATTAGTGTCCGCTTTCCTTAGCATCTCATAAATCGGACTTGTGAAAGCAAGTATATAATCAATCTTTTCCCAAAATTGATCATCCAATATCTTGTATTTCACTACTCTGGCCTTCACTACATCCGCCTCCTTGTACACATCCCATCTTTCACTAATCACCATGTTTTCAAGACATTTCTTGATTTGTCTGAACCTTTTAAGCATAATGATCGTGGAAGCAAATCGAGTATCTACAAGTGATAGCATCTGCAAGTGATAGCATCTTCAAGTTTGAGTTATCGTTGAACATCGATAATCTCATATTGTGATTCAAGATAAAATTCTTGATCATTGAAGCATCATTTGCTATACGCTATCCACTTGCACTCATCAAAGGATTCTTTGTTTTGTAGAGAGTCATTGGTGCACAAATATTCTTCAAAGCAAGATTCAATGTGTGCACAACACAAGGAGTCCAAAATATGTGTGGATACTTTGCCTCAACGAGTAACCCTGCAACTTTGCAAACAGGAGCATTATCGGTGACTACTTGGACAACATTCTGATGTCCCACTTCATTTATAGCATTAATGAGCAACTTAGAGATGAAAATTTTATCCTTGTACTGACCTTCACAATTTATAGCCTTCAAAAACATAGGATCACTTTCACACACGGCTATGATATTAATTAACGGTCTTCTTTGCATATCAGACCACCCATCACTACAATACTAACCCCTTTTGTTTCCAAGCAGTTTTTGTTGGCTCCAACAACTTTTCAATATGAGCTTTTTCTTTTGAAGAAGTGAAGTTCTCGATAAATTGTATCCGGTGGAAGATAACCTGGAATCGTTCGTTGAGTAGCCAAACTAAAAGCACGAACATAATGAGGATTCCTAGCAATATTGAAAGATAATCCCCGTGTAAAAGAGCCTCGCAATTTCAGAGTGGAGCTCATCTCTAGCATTCAAGTTAAAAGCTTTTTCAAGAGGGCCAAGTTGTCCTTTCCTCTTCTTTGTTAGAGTTGGATCATCATTTTACAAAGGACCGGGACCACTAAATGATGATTTTGAAGCCATGTTTGATGATGCAGATGACGAAGGCAACGAAACTTCTTTCGGTTTAGAATTCTTCTTTCTCAATTCTGCATCATCCACAAGTTGTTGCATACGCTTTATTTGATCCATTGTAACAGCTGTACAACCAGCAATTCCAGCCCTTTTTTGTTTTAACAGATGTGCTTTCACCCTCGAATATGATCCTTTGCACACTTTAGTACATATATTGCATGACCAAGTGACATTTTCTCCTCCAACTGCCTTTTCCACCTTGGTTACAAATTTCCACAGAGGAGAATAATCATCAATATCCTCCTGTCCACTCTCATTTTGAAAACTTTCCATAGCAAATAGGCTGGAGAAATAACATAAACATATTGATCAATAGACTTTCCAGTTTCCAACAAATTAAAAAAGTGTTGTTCTATGGACCATTGCACTATTTGCACACTGCACAGGAAGCCCTAACCAAAATGTGCAGTGCAACTAAAATGTGCAGTGTTAAAACTGCTATGAGAAAGGTCTCACGGATGTGCAGTTCGGCAGTTCCTTTTTTTCAGATGAAAGAAAAGCGAAAAACAAAAAAACAACTTCAGAACCGTAATTTCAGAAGAAAAAATAGAAAGGGAAACTTGCCAGAAAATAGAGGGCGGCAGCGAGCACGGCGAGCACGGCGAGCAGAACAGTGGCGAGGTGGGCAGAATAATGGCGACTCTGGCGAGGCGAGCAGAGCAGAGCAAGCGAAGCGAGAAGAGAAGCGGCGAGAGCAGAGCAGCGGCGAAGGTTTGCACGAGCAGCGGGGAAGGTTTGCAGCGAGCACCGGCGAAGGTTTGCACTTTGCAGTGAGGCGGCGAAGGTTTGCAGCAAGGCGGCGAACGGGCGAAGGTTTGCAGCGAGCAGCGGCGAGAGTCGGGAGGAAATAATCGGGAGCAATACAAAACCAAAGGAATTTAGGGTTTTGTTATGTCAAATTCATTTTAATTTATTTATTAATCAATCCTTAGAAATTTATTATTTTTCAATTTGAGCCTTATAACTTTTAGTTTTTTTACATTTGAGCCCAAACATATCCGGAAACGTGTCCCATCTGTGTCCCAGTATCCTAACCATATCCGGCTGGTCAAACTTTAAAAAGTCAATGACACGGATTTTGCCGTATCCGGCACACGTATTTGCGTATCGTGTCCGTGTCTTTGTCCGACACTTGAGAAAAAAAAAACTGCAAGTGTCCGTGCAACATAGCCCGATAGTTGCTAGTTGAGAATCTGAGTAAATCAGGACTCGGGAAGCTCCATATGTTTTGCAACCACCGGCTATTAGTGTTTCATATTCCGCTTCATTATTGGTGGCCCGATACTCCAACCAAATGGACAGCTGCATTCTGTCTTCACGCGGTGATATTATAAGAATCCCAACTCCATTGCCCTGTCGGGTGGACGATCCATCCATATAAATCTTCCAAGTTTCTTCCGTTTAAGACTTTGTATATCCGTTTCTTCATTCGGTGAAATTGCCTGTCGGCTTGGGTTTTGATGGTCGATCAAGGTTGATATTGTATATCGTACATGCTTAGTTCCGTGGTCCACTTGAACAATCTTATGGACGCTTCTAGATTGATGAGTACTCGGTCTAGTGTACTATTAGTTAAAATAATTATGGGATGAGAAAGAAAGGGCGTAACCTTCGAGCGGCTAAGACCAGCCCGTACACCAACTTCTCTAGAGCGGTTAAGCGACATTCAACGTCTTTTAATAAATCACTTAAAAAATACATAGGTTGCTGCTCACTGTATCCTGTCGTACCAATGTTGACTTGACAACCCTTCTCAATGGAAGACAAATATATCTGTAGTGTCTTGCCCGATGGGCTTAGCTAGCGCAGGTAAAGAAGATAAATAATTTTTAAGATCCTCCATTGCCTAGTCACACTTGGTGTTGCACTGGAATTTAGTAGCTCGACGAAGTATCATGAAGAATGGTAGACTCTGATCGAATGACCTTGAGATGAATCAGGATAAATATGGCATTCGTCCAGTCAGGCGTTGTGCTTCCTTCAGATTCTGTGGCGGAGCCATATCTTAGAGGGCCTTCACCTTGCTCGTGTTGGCCTCAATTTCCACTCGGTCACGATGTAGCTAAGGAAGCGTCCACTCTTGGCCCAAATAAACATTTGTTGGGTTGAGCTTGACCCCGTACTTTCTCAGGGTTTGACACATCTCCTTTATATTTGCACATAAATCAACACATCGGAGGGATTTGATTAATATCATCTATATATACCTCCATGCTTCTGCCGATCTACTTTTGGAATACCTTGTTTATAAGCTGCTATGTTGCTCCCACATTCTTCAGTTCGAACAGCATGACGCTATAACAGTATGTTCCTTCAGCAGTAATAAAGCTAACCTTTTCTTAATCTTCTTATGCCAAGGGGAACTTGATAATAGCCTTGATATGCATCCAACATGTATATCATCTCGCAGTCAACTGTTGAGTCGACCACTTGATCGATGCGCGACAAAGAGTAATAGTCTTTTGGGCACGCCTTGTTTAAATTTCTGAAGTCCACACAGACCCGCCATTTGTTACGAGCTTTGACACTAGCACCATATTTGCTAGCTAGCTCAGGAATTGAACTTCACGAATATGCCATGCTTCAAGCAGCTTATCCACTTTCGCTCGGATAATTTGATTCTGCTCAACTCTGAAGTCTCTTTTCCTTTGCTTAACCGGTCGAGCGTCCGAGCGTTCGAACGGACGTGAAGCGCGTGCTCCATCACTGTTGGTGAGATATCCATGAGTTCCTAGGGTGTCCAAACGAAGATATCATTGTTGTGCACCAAACAAGCGACCAACGTTGCTTTGTTCTATGGGCTTAGATCGACTGTTACTTGAGTGACAACCTCCGGTCAGTTGGGATGAATTTGTACTTCCTCTTTTTCTTCATAAACTAGGGTCAGGAGAGCTTCTTGAATAGGGTTAACCTCTACTCGCTGGGTTTTCCGAGCGGCAAGCGTTTTAGTTTTCACCATTTCTACATAGCACTTTCGAGCTACCAACTTATCTCCTTTGACCTCGTCGACCAAGTCGTCTTCCGGAAGATTTAATCTTCTGGCAGAATGTGGAAACTATTGCTAGAAATTCATTCAGCGTTGGTCGATCCAATATTACGTTATAATTCGAAGGTGAGCCCACCACAATAAAGTTTGAGCGGTAAGTCCTCATGAGTGGCTCCTCCCCAAGAGAGATAGCCAACTGAACTTGTTCGATTGGCTTGGCTGTACTTCGTTTCTCGTGAACCCATAGAGAGGAGTTGTCATTGACTGGAGCTCACTTTTATCCATATGAAGCTGCTCGAATGCCTTCTTGAAAATGATATTGGCCGGCTGCCTATGTCAACAAAAGTACGATGAATATTGTAATTGACGATCACAACTTTAATAATTAATACATCATCATGGGGTATTTCCACCCCCTCTAAGTCTTTGAGACTAAAATTGATCTTCGGTCCTTGTGCTTTCTCCTGGCTACACCCGATCGCGTGGATCTTCAATCGGCATATGTGTGATTTTTTTTGGCCCGATTGGAGTTATCATCGGTTAGGTCGTCCGCTATCATATCAATGTTGTCGCGAGCGTCATTTCTACGATTTTCTTCCTCCTTGGCGGGTTGACACAACTGTTTTACAGCAGCCTAAGATGACACTCGGTTATTTCTTTGTTGAGGCCTTGGTTCCAATCGACCCTCGCAGGTCTAAGCCTGTGGTTCGTTCGGTTGGCGATGACGCTGACGGTTAGTAGAAAAGGATCGCTGGCGAAACCCCTGATTAGCCTGTCGGCATTGCTCTTGATTAAAATAGTAGCGATCTTCTGTGTTATGGTTCCTGAGCGTTGGTAGGTATAAAACATAGGAGCCTATGGTCGGGGCTTGGGGAAGCATGTCCGTTTGGTTTCCACTTGTTGAACCGCTTGCGGTCTTGGCTCACGGTGTTGTGGCTGATGGCCCGGTCGGGGCCCCTTAGGTGGCAAAGTAGCGGGTGACAGTTGGTGCTCGGGAACGGTGGTGGGAGCAGAAGGAGCCACCTCTTTCTTTCTAGCGGATTGAGCTTCTTCGACGTTGATGTATCTGGTGGCTCATCTAAGCAGATGATCGAAATCCCTCAGAGGTTTCTTAACGAGGGATCGGAAGAACTCGCCATCTGTGAGCCATTGAGCAAAACACTCAATAAAATCTTTGGGTGGTTGAGGGGGCGTGCATGGTCACTTGGTTAAATTTCTTGATGTATGCTCTCAATGGCTCCTTGGGCCCTTGCTTGAGAGGAAAAAGACTTAATGTCGTCTTATGATAACGACGGCGATCGGCAAAGTGATGCAGAAAAACTTTGCGAAAGTCTTTAAAACAACATATGATCTCGGTCGGGAGTCGGTTGAACCACCTCTACGCCAAGCTAAACAAAGTCATGAGGAACACTTGGCACTTGACCCCTTCCGTGTACTGATAGAGGATAGCCACGTTTTCAAATTTGAGTAAGTGATCCTCCGGGCCGATCACCCCTCCGTATTCTCTGATCGAGAGAGGTCGAAAATGAGCCGACAGTTTATCCTCCAAGATTTCATGGGAGAGCGACATGCTCGCTCGCTCGGGGGAGGTACTAATCATTGGGCCTTTTCCTTTACTATCATCCCGAGTGAGTGCATTTTCATAGGACGATCCTTGATGCCTCTTTGCTCGACCCATATTGTCAAGGGGCGTGTGGGCAACGCTCGGTGATAAGCTATCAGTGATAGGGGCACGACCAGGAGGTTGGTCGGATGTACATGTACTTGCGGGAAGGCAATTGGGGGAGGCTGGATCGACTGGAACCCGGTCAGGCCTTCCACTTGAGTACCTCACTCAGCTTGATGGTCAATCGCAGACACAGCGGGCTCGTTCGGAAGATGGCCTTTGGTCGCTACTGCACCATTCTAACCGCTCGGGCGACTATCAACAATTCTAAATCTTCCTTGCGACAGTGTCAAGTGAGTTGTCCAGTCTCGTCCATCCTCACATTTCAGATGCAGGCGAAGTTCTCACAAATGACGCTAAATATGATCCTGTCTGAAATCGGTAGAGATGGAATGCTGGATACATGACTCAGATGTTGACGAAATGAAGACTCCTTGGTGTCCCAGAATAACTTCGAAGCACTCCTACATATCAAGAGGAGCGTTAGTGACCAGACTAGTGAAGGGGTCTTCGTCGTAGGCCCTTTGACGCTCAAGTCAGTGATCGACAGACGATGATGAGCAATAGTATGAATAGTGCAATTGCGTAATCTAGTGTATTGTGAGCGTACCTGCGCTTGTAGATGGAGACCCTTTTTATAGTGTTACTATTTGTCTGTGCACGAATCTCAAAGCATTTCTAGAAAAGGACAGACCATAAAGATGCTCTAACAGCTTTCCCAAAATGGACTCGTAATCTCTGTGTTTGGTAGCGAGGAAGCTTCTGATGTACAGCTTGCATATAGAATATTTGCTATCCTTCATGACATAAAACGCCAAAAAGAAATATGAGGTTGTGGGGTCCACAACCTGCTTACTCGTCAAACTGATAGAGCCTTTCCCATGACCCGGTCGACGATCGTTTGGCCGACCAAACATATAGAATGTCGTCGGGAATCTGTCCTTTACTTGCCCTATCGGTTTTAACCAAAGAGTTCAATCGGACTAGGCGTTCGTTCCGTTCGATCGGACTGTAGTTCCGATCGGCTGGACTGCTCGACCGAGCTATGCAGTTATGCTATTTTTGGAGAAATCTTGGCCTTGGAGAGTGCTGACTCGTCTTGAGCTATTCATCCATATTGAGAGGCTTGACGTCCGACGAGTCCGGATAACCTCTTGGCCCAATGGTCCGACCGTCTAATTGGGTTGGTCGGATAATCTCCTGGCCGCGATGATTGACTGCGCTAGCTCCAAAGGCTACCCTTGTCATGTAGCTTGCTAAATTGAACCTCGTTATTCTTGTACCACCATTTTGAATTTGCATCAATATTTGATTCAGACTGTGCGATTTACAGCTGATTCATGAAATATTTGTGAGCACATAAACCGAAGATAATTAAGTTTCAGGATACAATGTTGGAGAAACCACATGACTGGCTTGATCTCTTATTTGCTTTATTTGTCTACTTTTCTTCTCTAGCATGGTTATTTACTAATTTTAATTTATTTCTGACCTTGTATTATCTTTTTTTTTATTTATAATTAAATTGTCAAATTTTCACATGTAGCCAAGATTTCCAATTTTCTTCATATTGGTTGATGGTTGCCATTGGCTTCAACTGCATGCTTAACCGTTATTGTATCCTGTGATGCTCGATTGTTTATACATTTAATATGATATACAACAATTTTCATACTCGGGCTCAACTTAATGTCACCATTTTTATTTTTTCTTACTGCTTTTATTTCTCTATATTCTTGCAGTTTTCTTATGACACATATTACAAAATAATATATTCACCTATGTGAATTTTCCCAATATCACAAAGTTCAAAATAAGTTTTTTTATCTACTCTTTGTAGTTGTTATTTTGGCTAACAATTTAGCTTCATTTTTTTTTTTTTTTGCCATGTGTGAATAGAGAGTTCAATGAAACTTTTCTTAAGATTTTCTAACATAGATCTTTCACTCCTTTAATCTTCAATGAGATTGTGGAAATTTTGAGCAAGTTTTCTTCTAATCATTAAGTAACTTTTTTTTTCTTTCTTTTTAGAAATCTGTGCAAGGATTTGTTTTTGAAGTGGTCATCTCTTGATGAGTCTTGCTTCACGGTTGAGACTGTTTCTGGTGGCATCACAAATCTTTGTAAGTGTTGCTGTAACTACATACTTTTCTTGCTATGTTCTTTTGCTTAGCTGGGTCTTAGCAACCTTGTTTAAGGCCCTTGCATATCCTATTAGATTCACTGGTCTGAAAATTCTTGCTTCCTTACTATATTTATCTGTTTACAAATTTAAGCATTAACTGTTTAAATCTTGCAATGCATGCAGTGCTGAAGGTTTCTATAAGAGAAAATAGCGGGAACATGGATTATGTGACTGTTCGCTTGTATGGCCCAAATACAGATTTAGTGATTGATCGGAAACGAGAATTGCAGGTTGGGCTCAAAAGTTAGGATTTAAAGTAATGCCCTAGTATAATTACAAACCAAGAACCACTTAAAGAAGTAGATACATAAGTTCTTAATCAGATCTATATATAACAAAAAGGAATTCCTTCTCATGGTTACTATCCTTTTAACTCTTTATGTTACTTTTCTAAGATAATTCAAAATGGGTTAAACATGTTCTCATCTCAAGTTATGCAAATATTTTTTTAAACATCTACTTACCTCAGCTAAGTGCAATTTTAGGCACTACCACATCTCTCAGCAGCAGGATTTGGTGCAAAGTTGCTAGGAATATTTGGGAATGGCATGGTTCAATCATTTCTTGATGCTCGAACACTTTCACCAACAGGTTTGTATATACTTCGATTCCTCATATAGTTATAGGCTAATAACTGACAATTTAGGCCTTTGATTTTAATTCAACTATTGGTTCCTTATTTTGCTTGAGAAACTATTCAGACTAATATTTCCAAATTACAATTTCTTTGCTCATATTTTAGAATTTCTCTACTTACTTTCCAATTATAAAATGTTTCATGTTGGTTAAGTACACTTGTTGGACACCAAGCAGGTACCCAACACGTACAGGAGTTAAAGAGACGGTAGGCTGCTTATACTATTACATAAATATTACATATATAACATTATTTGACACTCTTGAATTATCTCAATCAATTGAAATTAAAGTAATTGTAATTTCAGGTGCACCTTGACTGTAGATACTTGTCTAGGGTATGTTTATGATATTTTTCTGTTGATATAAATACTTAAAATTACAGTTATTAAAGTATATTAGGTGCAATTAGAACTCTAGTTTTGGATCAACGAAGATTGAAGTCAAGGTTTCAGCACTATATATTATACAAACTCCTGTGCATTCCTTATATTGTGAGGCAGTAGACCAAGTGGTAATTGCACCTACTCTGAAAAGTCAAACTATACTTGTTGGATTTAGTTTCAATTTTCTCCTTATAGTTTTAATGTCTTGGCTTCCAATTTTTTTTTTTGGTCTCATTTTTGCAATCTGTAGTTTACTAAGTTGTCTCATCCCTCATAATTTCCCCTTCCTATTGTTTATTTTTTTTAATCTTTTTCCCTATAGTGATATGGTTTATAAATTGAGGGGTCAAATATTAAAACCCAAGAAATCATACTTTGAGGGGCAAAGTGCTGAAATGATCGTTCCTTATGTATTTAAGTCTTCCTGTCAATACTTTGGTAGTTTGGTGTCAGGGATTTGCTGATGTACACATTAGCATAAGTGCATGCCTTGTAGTTGTATCATGATGAAAGTGAGATGTTGTATGTAAATTGCTGCATTCATATTTTTGTTATATAAAGTGTTCTAATTTTTGAGATTTCTAGCATGCTGTTTTTTGAACTAAGTTAATTGCTTCCAGACATGAGCATCCCTGAAATAGCTTCTGAGATAGCTAGACAACTCCACAGGTTCCACATGGTGGCAGTTCCTGGTTCTACAGAACCACAATTATGGAATGATCTGTTGAAGTTTCTGGACAAAGGTTACTGTTATTATCTCACTTTTATAACTTATTTGTGTTGATCAAAGCTGAGTGTCAAATTTTTTTTTTTTTAATCATGTTGTATTTCCTTGCGTTCCATCCTGACAAAGAGCATTTGTTGCAGCTGCGGCATTAAAATTTGAAGACAGTGGGAAGCAAGCTAGGTATGAATCAATCTCATTCCCAGAAATCCGAGATGAAATTGATAAGCTCAAGGTACTATTTCAGAAAATTTGATTATTTGTAGGGTTTATTTTTTATCACCAAATTTTGAGGTTTTAAAAAATCTACCTCTCACTTTCATTTTGAATATGTACATGATTTCACAACAAGTTATAACAATTTCTACTTGAGATATTGAATGACACTTTTTTTTTATGAATATTACATCATGCCATATATTGATTCAACAATTTTAAACATTATTTAATAAAATAATTAAACAATTAGAATTTGATATAATTTGACAGTTTAGTACGCCATTTCTATCGCTAGAGAATCTGATGAGTCCAATGGCATATGATATCATGTGAAGATGATACTCTAACAATATTTACTCATACTTTTTTTCTGTGATTGATTCGATATAAAATCGAAAATATGCAATGAATTAGTTAGAAGTGAAAGTGTGATAGATATGCTAAAGCTTTGAAGTTTGTGATAGATCTAGTACTTAATTCCTGTTTTTATTGTGAAAAGTGGCTCACATAACTCATAATAGCTTTCTTCTACTTGAGATATGCTAACAGGATCTCACTACCCTTCTAAACTCACCTGTTGTCTTTGCCCACAATGATTTGCTTTCTGGGAATCTGATGTTAAATGACAAAGAAGGTGAATATCTTGTATATCTTTTCTCATTTTCATTCACCTGCATTGATGTTCTGAATTATACCTTTATCTTGTCTGGGAGCTCCATGCATTTTTATATTTATGGTGTCTAATATCCCACACGGACAGGGAGACTCTACTTCATTGACTTCGAGTATGGGTCTTACAGTTATAGAGGCTATGATATTGCAAACCACTTCAATGAGTATGCAGGCTTTGACTGTGATTACAGCTTGTAGGTTGCCTTCCTCTGTATTCAACTGATTATTGCTTGAATTATCTTGATAGAGTATTATGTTACTTTGTGCTACCTCTTTCCTGTTGTAACAGGTACCCACAAAAGGAGACACAGTACCATTTCTTCAGGAATTATTTAGAACCCCAGAAACCACATGAGGTATGTGAGTCTGATGGTAGGATTTGCTAGAGTCTGCAATATACTTGTTGAAAAGGTGAAGATTCATGATTAACTTTGTTTCTCATAGTGGATATACTTCGAGAAAAAAATAGTGTTGAGTGTGCTCCATTTATTTTGGAAGCTATATGCTATTCATGACTAGAAGCTTTAGCGTTTCGATATTTCACCATACATGATCATGTATTTCTGCATGCTTTCCTTTACTGAGACGGTTGCCATCTGCGTCTGAAGTCTGAAATAGGTTCACAGGCTCTGGTTAGTCAGTTTTATTAGATTATAAAATTCCCTCATTAGATTTTGAAGACTCAGATTATATGTTTTCTCAATTAATTTATTTCTTCTCTTGTCATTGTGTACTTTTATTGTGGAAAATAGTGAAGAAACTGATCTGAAAAATCCATTTCATTAGTGTCATTTCAAACATTGGATGTCTTCAGAGTCATTAAAATTTGAAGAATAACGCTACTATGAATAATAAAGGATCCAGACTCATCAAAATTGTATCTCAATCTTTGCTTTGAGCAGCTCAGCTTAGCTGAATTGTAAAGCTTTCTATTCGGCATTATAACAATTAGTACTCTCATGTTTGCAGGTGCCTGACGATGATCTTGAAGCTCTCTTTGTTGAAACAAATACATTCAGGCTTGCATCCCATATTTACTGGGCTCTGTGGGCTATTGTACAGGTACCAACTCAAGGATGCATAAAAGCAAGAGAAAAAAACTTGTGTTCTGCAGGAGACTTGAATTTAATTTCAGAATTTCAATGTGACAGGCACAGGTATCCTCGATTGATTTTGATTATCTCTCCTACTTCTTTCTTCGCTATAATGAATACAAGAAACAACGCGAAACATGCATTTCCGTTGCACGGGAATACCTCTCCAGATCCGCTGGAAGTTGAAGTAACGGCGGCGGAGTAATAATTCTTTCTCCCTTGAGATGCTCATGGACGGAGCATAGCGTTTGCAGATTGCTTATGGTTATTTTTGAGCCGACAAGTATACTTCACATTCATTCGGAGTGAAGTTGTAAGAGGCTAAGAGCCAAACTTATGTTGGCCAAGAGCGTTTCGTTTTTAGTACTAAATATCTGTTGAAGCGCCCATCTTGCACTTCTTCAATTCGAGGTAGTGATTCCTTATTGGTGGGTGTTTAGTACTAAATAGAGATAATTGTATTTCTTCCATATATTAATTGGCTCATTATTTTGAAAATGTACCGTGTTAATCATTTCCTTCCAACTTACGATAATTTATCAAAAGGCATATGTAGAGATCTAAATTTATTAAAAGATATACGCTATTTTGATATTTACCAAAGAACGTACTTTTTTAAATGTATTTCCTATTTTACCTTTATGACAATTTGATTTTTTCTACAATTTTTCTTTTCTCCACTGTATTTCTCTCTTCTCTTTTTTATATCGACATGGAGAACATATGAATAACATTAGTTAATTTTTTAATAATATTTTAATATATTTGAAGAAGGAAAAATAAAGAATAAATAGCATATTTGAACTCCTTGAAATTTCAGAAATCCACTGTGATCCGGCAGTAAGAATGGGGAACCCACTTCCTGAAGGGGATCAACCTGAGGACCGATGAAAGGCTGTGCGGTGGATGGCCGAGCCGAGCGGATGGGTAGGTCCGAACGGAGCTAGAGATAAGCCCATCCATGGGCTCATGTTTCCGACGCCAAGGCAGGAAGACCGAAGGGCCGAGCGGGAGTCCGCTCGGCAGGGGCCAAGGGCCGAGGGGGTTGTCCATTCGGCCAAATAGGGGCGAGGGTATAAAGGGTGCCGAGCGGCCTATGCGCTCGGCTTAGGATATAAGATATCAGCAGAAGCATGTCTGATGATTAGGCCGTACACAAGATCGCACGATCTTGCCGTCACATCATGGAGAGGCTGATACAGTAACAGTATGGTCTCATGGACGTCTCCCGATATCCATATTCGCACACGGCCCTTCCGATGTACCCATACCGGCATGGTCAAAGGCGGTGGTTGCTGATTGCACGCCCGTTCTTTGAGAGATCTATATAAGGCTTCCATTTCTCCACCGAGGTATGAAAAATCTTCATCTCAAGCCACCTTTTGTTATTCCTCGCCGACTTAGCGCCGGAGGGCCGTCGCCGACACCCTCCGCCTCGGTTTTGCTGTGTTCACCTGAGCATTCGAGGATCTAGCAGAAGCGCCACGTGCCCGTCCACCGATAACCGTTCGGACAGATCAAATTGGTGCCGCCGTGGAACGCCCGCATCCGGACGGTAACAATGGACGAGGGCCGGACGACAAAACACGGTGACGCCGAGGGAAGAGCTCGACGCTCTGGTCGAGATAAGGGCATGAACTTGTTGAACAAAAATAGAAAGCAAAGGCCGAACGACAGGAGCAACAAACGACATCTGCGTCTGGTGGCGGAGCGCGAACCACCTCCAGCCTTACCGGGCGGGATGAAAGAAATGAAGAGTCAAAAGGGCGAAAATGAGACGTTATCGTGGGTCGAAGGCCCTGTACCGTTCGAACGGCGGTAAATTATCTTAGCAAAAATGCTCG
This sequence comes from Zingiber officinale, assembly GCF_018446385.1. Lineage (NCBI taxonomy): Eukaryota > Viridiplantae > Streptophyta > Magnoliopsida > Zingiberales > Zingiberaceae > Zingiber > Zingiber officinale. The sequence goes on along the minus strand of NC_055991.1, from coordinate 133,682,287 downwards.
ACGAAGCAGACCCTGAGCCGTTTGGCCAGGAATACGTTCTCCGCACTGGGTGAAAGGTGCGCTAAATGTAACTGTATATGCTCCTCGGTCGCCTAGGCACTTGCGATGCAGGAAGTAGAAGAATGATAGCACAGGGTATCCTCTGCGAGACGGAAGGCCAAGGTCGCTCGACCTGGTAAGGAGTTAGCCCTAAAGCCGTCTAGCCCAGACGTAAAACCTGAGAGCCGCGCCGACCGGCTATAAATATCCGCGCCGACGAGCCCCGTCGTTAAAAATCGAGAGACGGGCCGATCGGCTATAAATATCCGCGCCGACGAGCCCCGTCGTTAAAAATCGAGAGACGGGCCGACGTCTATAAATAATCCGAGCGGAAAGCCGACGAGCACCGTCGTTAAAAATCGAGAGACGGGCCGACGGCATATATCGAACCGACGAGCTTTAAACAATCAAGGCGGGAAAGCGCGTCTATAAATAATCGGCCGAAGCCCAAAGCCGACAAAAAAGAAAGTAGCGAGAGCGTGATCGGCTATAAATATCCGCGACGACGGCACTGCCGCAAAATCGAGAGCCGCGCCGAAATATCCGCTACCGACGAGCACCGCCGTTAAAATCGAGACGGGCCGCGTCTATAAATAATCCGAGCGAAAGCGGACGAGCACCGCCGTTAAAATCGAGCCGCCGTCGGCTATAAATATCCGCTACCGACGCAGCACCTCGTTAAAATCGAGAGCGCGCCGAGGCTATAAATATTCGCGCCGACGAGCACCGCCGTTAAAAATCGAGACGGGCCGCGTCTATAAATAATCCGGCGGAAAGTCGGCGAGCACCGCCGTTAAAATCGAGCCGCGCGATCGGCTATAAATATCGGCCGACGAGCTCCGGTTAAAAATCGAGAGGCCGGTGCATAAATAATCCGAGAGGCAAGCCCGAGCACCGTCGTTAAAAATCGAGAGCCGCGCCGATCGGCTATAACATCCGCGCCGACGAGCACCGTCGTTAAAATCGAGAGCCGCCGACAGGCTATAATATCCGCGCCGACGAGCACCGCCGTTAAAAATCGAGAGCGCCGCCGCCTATAAATAATCCGAAGTGAAAGCCGGCGAGCACCGCCGTTAAAATCGAGAGCCGCTACCGACGGGTTATAAATATCCGCGACCGACGAGCTCCGTGGTTAAAAATCGAGAGACGTGCCTAAAATAACAATCCGGCGGAAAGCCGACGAGCACCGCCGTTAAAATCGAGAGCTGGACGGCCATCCAAATACCGACGAGCACCGTCGTTAAAAATCGAGTAGCCGCTACCGACGGCTATAAATATCCACGCGACGAGCTCCGTCGTAAAAATCGAGAGACGGGCCGCCGTCTATAAATAACCGGCGGAAAGCCGACGAGCAAATCGTTAAAATCGAGAGCCGCCGATCGGCTATAATATCCGCCGACGAGCACCGCCGCAAAATCGAGAGCCGACCGCTATAAATATCCGCTACCGACGAGCACCGTCGTAAAAATCGAGAGGGGCTGTATAAATAATCCGGAAGTGAAGCGACGAGCACCGTCGTGCAAAATCGAGAGCCGCTACCGATGTTTATAAATATCCGCTACGACGAGCTCCGTCGTTAAAAATCGAGACGGGCACAGCGTCTAATCCGAACGGAAGCCGACGAGCACCGGCCGTTAAAAATCGAGAGCCCGCCGATCGGCTATATCCGCGCCGAGGAGCTCCGTCGTTTAAAATCGAGAGACGGGCCGACGTCTATAAATAATCCGAGCGGAAAGCCGACGAGCACCGTCGTTAAAAATCGAGAGCCGCGCCGATAAGCTATAAATGTCTGCGCCGGCGAGCACCGCCGTTAAAATCGAGCCGCTACGACGGCTATAATATCCGCTACCGACGAGCACCGTCAAAAATCGAGAGACGGCCTGCCTATAAATAACCGAAGGAAAACCGACGAGCACCGTTAAAATCGAGAGCTACCGGCGAGCACCGTCGTTTAAAATCGAGAACCGACGGCTATAAATATACCAAGCGGAAGGACGAATATCGGAGTAAGAAATCATGGAAACTATAAATATTAAAGCATGCAGCCGAAGGGGGTTGGTCGCCGACACTCCGCTTGTTGACTTCACGCAAGGTGATACGCGAGCAGCGGTAGGTCCGCCACTGCACTTTATGCAATGAGCCAAGCTTATCGGACGCTGAGGGAGAAAGCTTAAGAACACGAATGGCGAAAATTTTACAAGCATTAGTGTTAAGCAAACAGAAGAATATTATGGACAATGGGTAGGAAGACAGGAAAAGGGCATCGTTTCATTAGAAGAAAAATTATGCGGAACGGCACGTATAAAAATTTCACATCCGTCGAGCGGAGGAAGTACAAAAAGTGCTTGAAATAACCCACATCACTCCGGGTCCTCAAAATTAAAAAAGGTGTCCGGGATGTCGTCGATCATGGCCGCCAGTTCGGGAGGGGGAATGCTCAGGTCAGCAGGAAGATGCCCCCCTTCTAGAAGTACGCCGTGGTGACCTTGACCGCCTCGAGGAAGGTTGAGGAGACGTTGCCACCAAACTTTTCACCAAATCGCTCTGAGCGGATGTATTCTTGGCGCACTACAGCTAGGCGACTCGGCTCTCCCTCCTTATATTTTTTGAGCAACGCCCGGGAAGCAGTTAAGGAATCTTGGAGGGCCTTCAAGTTTGCTTCAGCCTTTGTGCGTTCAGCCGAACGGACCTCCCGTTCGGCGTTCAGCTGGGCCTCCAGATCCTTAGATCGCTGATTCAGCGCATGGACATCTACTTTCATTCTGTCCAGGTCAGCGATCGCCTGCCTCTTCCGGCTACCGGCGCGCTTCACATCTTTGTCACGCTTCTTCACCAAGTCCGCTAGCCGAGCTACTTCAGCAGCCAGGTCGGCAGCCTTCTTCTGTTCGGCCTCAAAAGCTTGTTTCTCCCGCTCGGCCGTGGGACCTTCCGACACTTGGAGTTTTTCCAGAAGGCCCTCCAACTCGGCTAGCCGACGGCTAGTGGCAATTTGCTCAGCCCAGCACTGTAAGGGAAATAATAATGTCAGGGATCAAACAATAGCATGACACGGGAATGAAGACGGGTTTAACTGGGTAGCCTGTTGCATATTGTTATCGCCGAGCTGCTTGGGCGTCATAAGCCACACAGATCAACTGCCGCCTCAAGAGTTGCGAGCGGACCGCCGGGGTTATTTCGTGAGCGGGGCTCGATGGATCGGTGGTGACAAGAATATTCCTCCGATGGGAATCGGAGGGTAGTCTTGATGGTAGGGTGGCTGGACGGCGCTTCTTCGCGCCGCCGATGCGAGACTCCCTATGGTGGAAGTTTCAACCGACGTAAGCGACGGCGAGGTCGGGAGGAGAGCCGAGAGACTGCGGCGGCGGTGCGGTTAGGGGTCCCGATCCGGATGGCATGGTCGGTAAGTTACGCCGACGGCGCCGTGGTTCCCTCTTGGGCTAGCGAAGGCGGGGTCTTCGACGTTCACGAACCTCCAAAGGTGGATCTCCAACCGGGAACGCCCGGCTCGGCGGGAGCCGAGGAAAAGAGATCGATTCGCCAACCGCCGGCCGGCGCGGATGAGGCAGTTTGCTTCATTGAGCGGACCGTGCCCTCCTCTCCGCACTTTTGCCGGGCGTGGGGATTAAACCCGCTCACGAGCTCCTTTTGGTGGCCGCTTCAATTTCTGCACTTCATTTCAAGAGCGGTAGCTCTGGAGCGCCACATGACATCACCGCAGTGAAAGAAATTAAAATCGCTTAGACAAAAAAGACTAAGAGAGTAAGAGTCCTTACTCATGCTAAGGAGATTTGACGAACGGGAGATAACCCGAAAATATATAGCACCCCCTTCAAGAGCAAGTGGTCGATCTTGTATCGCTGGCGGACAACCGCGTACGTATGAAGATAGTCGGATTATTTCAACTTGCCGAGCTCCTACTGGCTCAGACCACGGTGCCGCCATTGGGTGCTAAGGTCACGATCGAAGTTTCGACGAAGAAGAAAACTCCTTCCGGTGTTTGTTGGAGGCTCGGATGTTATCAAAAATTTAAAGTCTATTATACTTTGGAAGATAAAGGTGCTTGGCTCGGATTGTTTGGGGTAGAAGAAGAAATGGAATATCTTATGGTCAAGAGGATACTGTGCAACTTAAGAGGACGACCATCCATCTCAGCAACCTAAAGGAATTCGGCACAAGCGGCCGAGCGGGATGCGGAAGTAATTACAAACCTCGAGAATAAATGGATGGTGGAAATCTAAGGCGCCCAGGAATTGGTCTAAAAGAAACAAATGGAGGCCGGTCGGGGTCATGTGGACGGCGGTCGGCCGGCTATAATTATTTCGTGGTCATCGGGAAGCCCGATAATAGAACAAAGTGGGCATGCTCCTCATCGAATCGGCTCTCGTGGTGGTACCAGGGGCCCGAAATGTTAACAGCGGGTTCGGAGGAACTGCCATCTAAAAAATCAAGGAAGGAAGCGAAAGGAGCGAAATGAGCGGGGAAGACTGTTAAGTGAAGGCGAGAGGACTCCTTTGGGAAGGAAGCGGTGGAAAGAATCTGGAGTAAGTGATCGTTAAAACACACTAGATCGGAGGCAGCAGCAAGCAGCCCAAGCGTAAGGCAACGCCACGAAAAATATCGGCCAAAAGGGACGGAGGCTTTATCTTACCGAGGGCGGTCAACCCAGCCGTCCGATCCAGTCACGAGAAACAAGGCCGCCATCGGACGATCCGTTTCAAACAGGGACCCCATCGTAAGTGACGCCGCCACACAAGGGTCGACACGTGGGCGCTCGTCGCAGGAAGTGCAATCCACGCGTACAGATGTTCGGACTTAATGGAAGGTTTGCATAATTTCCGAGGAGATCTAGACAAGCAAATATCAACATTAAGCGACAAGACAACCAAAATAAAGAGCCGAGCGGCTGAATTTGGCAGAAGGGCCGGGCGGCCCCAGTGATATTATAAGCTACGGAAAAGCGGCGACCGCCCGCTCGGACACATATAGTCGAGGTCGGACTCACCGCCCTTCGACTAGACTTGAAGGGAAGGCAAGTGATCCGTCAAGCCGAATGGGGAACCCACTTCGAAGGGGATCAACACGAGGACCGATGAAAGGTGCGGTGGATGGCCGAGTCGAGCGGATGGGTAGGTCCGAACGGAGCTAGAGATAAGCCCATCCATGGGCTCATGTTTCCGACGCCAAGGCAGGAAGACCGAAGGGCCGAGCGGGAGTCCGCTCGGCAGGGGCCAAGGGCCGAGGGGGTTGTCCGTTCGGCCAAATAGGGGCGAGGGTATAAAGGGTGCCGAGCGGCCTATGCGCTCGGCTCAGGATATGAGATATCAGCAGAAGCATGTCTGATGATTAGGCCGTACACAAGATCGCACGATCTTGCCGTCACATCATGGAGAGGCTGATACAGTAACAGTATGGTCTCATGGACGTCTCCCTGACAGATCCATATTCAGACATGGCCCTTCTGACAGACCCATACCTGGGCATGGTCGAAACGAGGTGGTTGCTTATTAGCACGCCGAGCTACTGAGAGATAGGCTTGCAAGTTAGGTGAGTCATCCCACCAAAAAAGATAAATTATTCCAAGTGGCATGCAATCATAATTTCATTTACAAGGCTTAGAAAGTGGCTTGCACACCATATATACCTCCACGACACTCTTCTCTTCTATTATACGTCAATTTTTCATAAATTCAAATTTCCTAGGTTGATCAATAGGTTTCAGTTAAAATTCATTAATGGACCCAGAGAGCTTTGACAGATTCATTCCAAATGCTATAGGTTTATAAAGTACTTGGAGTTTATATGTGTCCAGAGATATCAATTTAAAGTTATTAATAACAGTAACCATAAAGTTTTCAAAATTTACAACATGAGTAGTTTCCTGACTACAATAGCTTGTTAAAATACTTTCAAAATTAAGTAAATATTTATGACTCAATTTTTTAACTGCAATACACCACCGTATTAATTTCCTCTAGTGATAACTAAGCCCAGCCAGCCGTACTAAATTTCAAGGAGTTCAAATATGCTGATCCGGATATAGTGAGGGGCATGGGAGTGTCAGGGGATGAGGGAGGGCATTTTAGTCATTAGGAGGAGTAGGGTTGGGGGTTAGAAGGGGTATTGTAGCCACAGCGTTGAGAGGGGGCTTGGTTTTGTGATTCTTGGGCCGGCCGGGAGATGGGTGAGAAAGAGGCTCGTGTAGGGGTTCTCCACCGCCTTCTCCCCTCGCCGTGACAGCTCCGAACCACGCCTCACCCGGTCGTGTCGATGCCACCCTTGCACCGCCCCCGCCTTCGGTCTGCTTGACGTCGTCGCCGCCTCTTCCGGCGTGTTGCAGCTGCCCCCAAGTGCTGCAACCGCCCCCACGCGCCACAGTCGGCAGGCTCCGCTGCCAGTGCGCGTCACCGTCCCTAGCAGACACCGACGCCGCCTCCAGCATCCACCAGCACCTCTCGCCACTGCCACTTCCACCATTGGCCGACCCACGGCCTCCATGATTTGTATTATGCTTTGTGTGTTGTGTTCCGACCGTTGAGCCGTTGAGATATTGGTATTATCAGACCGGTGGGCGTATCCGACTGCGTGCTTGTATGCGGACTGCGAGCGTTGTGATATTCTCGCATAGGTGCGTTACCGTGTCTCGGCCTGCGGGCCGACTTCGAATCCATGTTGCGCCGGATTCCATGTCGTCGCTCTCGAGATCCGGCTCCTCGGTGGCTCACACACATCTGCCCGTCGGGGTACGACGACTTCGATCATTACCGCGATCGACTCACTAACCCATCTGAGGGTGCCCCCTCCGGGGCGAGGGGTGCGATCACCGTACTCACCCTATGCTTATTTCATTGTTCTGTTATTATTCGACTGCTTATATATTTACAGGACCCGCCTCGAGCATCGGGTACCAAAGACGGGGGCAACCTGATCGCTGGATATAGGTACAGTTGACCAGAGGACTTCTGACAACTTGGTCAACGCAGAAGACAGCTCACCACCGAGTCATGGGGATGCTGTCAACCTTCCAAACACGACACACTGACAGGTCCGTCTTCTCAGCTTTCCGACAGGATCATATGTTATTCATTGTTTTTTTTGCTTCTTCAAATCTATTAAAATGTTATTAAAAAATTGACTAATATTATTCATACGTTCTGCATGTCGATACAAAAAAGAGAAGAGAGAGAAATACAGTGGAGAAAAGAAAAATCATACAAAAAGTCAAATTCTCATCCGGGTAAAATAGGAAATATACTTAAAAAAATACGTTCTTTGATAAATATTAAAATAACGTACGTCTTTTGATAAATTTAAATCTCTACCTGCGTTGATCCTGTCTGGAAGCTGAGAAGATGAACCTGCCGGTGTGACGTGTCTGGAATGTGGACCGCATCCTCATGACCCGGGGGTGAGCTGTCCGCTGCGTTGACCGAGTCGTCTGGAGTCCCCCTTCGGTCAACTGTACCTGTATCCATCGACCGGGTTGCCCCGGCCTCTGGTACCTCGGTGCTCGAGGCGAATTCCACAAATATATAAATATCCGGATAATAATAGAATATTGAAATAAATGCAAAGAAGGTACGAGAACGTACCCTGGCCCAGGGGGGCCCCTTCGGATGGATCAGTGAGCTGACGGAGTCGTCGTGATCCCGAATAGTAGATAACTGTCCACCAAACGCGTAGCTGGCTCCAGTAGCTCGAAGCCGGAAGCGATATAGATCCGCAGGACGGAGCACGGTCCGACTGCATGATAACAATCCGAATAATGAAACACCACACGGCTCGATGGCGGGCACATCGCGCAATGGTATCCCCGCATGGCGGTGTATGACGATATTCGCGGCTGGGACACGGCGCCGTATCTCGCGCAGGAATTCTACCTCGAATATGGCGATTTCGACTATTGGGTGACGCTCCCGGCGTCGATGCTGATGGCCGGGTCGGGCGAACTCATGAACCCGCGCGAGGTGCTGACCCCGACACAGGTCGCGCGGCTGGACAAGGCACGCGGCAGCGACGCCACCGTGCCCATCCGCACCGTCGCGGAAATCGCCGATCCCGCCTCTCGCCCGGCGCGCGGCGGCACGCTGACCTGGCATTACCGGATGAAGAATACGCGCGTCCGCCGGAAGTGGTATGGCGTGTGGAGATGGCGACAGGAGGCGCCGGCGGCGGGCGACGCCATGGAGGTTGTGAGATGGAAGGCGGCGAAGATCTCTACAAGCGAGGGAAGTGGCAAACGCGAGGAGGAGAAGAGGCTGGGCGGTGGCGGCCGGCGATGGCCCCGGCGAACAAGACCATGGAGGAAGAAGACCTCCCTTCATCTCTGCTGGCGGCGGCCTCTTTTTTCTCTCCCTCATCTCTACCGCCGCCTCTCCCCAAAAAATCCCCCACCCTCTTCAAAGCCCTAGCTTCTCAAAAGACCTAAGTGCCCCTCTTTTTTTTTCCTAATTTCCTTTCTGCCCCCAACACTATCCGCATCATGCGTCATTTGAAAAATGGCAGTCCAACTTATAATGCAATTTTAGCTCAACTTGCAATATTGGAATAACATAAATTTAAAATAAAATATACCCGAGAAGAAAACATCCGGTCCAAGTGCGGTTGGGCTATGTCACATCGGCCTTTTTGACGGGCCGGGCGAAGGCCCCCTGGAGGCCTGGGCCGAGGCTTACCAAGGGTTATCTCAAATGTAGTGGACCGGCTTGTAATTTTACGCAATATTTCAGGATTTGGCAACCGCGCAACGTCTAGAGCCTTCCGTCCCTGGTTCGTTAGCTGACGCCGCCGTCCTTCCCTTACCCGCCGAAGCACAAAGAGGGCGACCCGGTGCTTCAGCCCTCTCTCTTCCGGATTACTCGCCCATCCGTCTTCCCTCCGCTCCCCGGTGGTCGCCCCGATCGCCTGCGACCGCGGCCACCAGATCCGAATCCCTCACGCCCTTCTGCACCTCGAGGTGTTCAGACAAGGAGAACAGATCAGATCGAATCCGCTGACACCGGTGGACCCGATCATACACTCGAACGTAACACTGAACAACTGTTGCGGAAGAGCAGGTTTGTATTGAAGATTTGATGGCTTCGATGCTGATTATTCTTCTTTACTCCCATTTTGTTAGGAGTTATTGATGGCCTATGACTTTCAGGTCATATCATGGTCGTATCTAGGCTCGCTCTGTTGGGTGTCAGGCTGTTGAAGGAGCCGAGACTTGGTAATGTTAAGGCTTATTTTTTTTTATTCAGGGAGTTCTACTTCATGTTGCCGACGTTACTGTTTTTATGGCTAAATCTATTTACTGTCAATTAACTGGAGCTTGCTGATTTCCTGTAAGAGAGATATTGCTGTTTTCAGATAACGGAGCAGGATTTGTTGCTTCTGAAGTTCAAGTTGACCACCTATGGGCCATGTCTTTCCACAGAGTTATATGCATATGAAATTTGTTTAACGAGTAGATTGAACTATTCAATGTCAGTGTCATATTTTAAATATATGCACATGGGAATGTATAGATTGAGATATGGACTGAGGTAGCCTTGGTATGAAGCTTAGCAGATCACTTGGCCAAACACTATATGACTCAGTATGTTATCAGCTATATAGAATTATAGATTATGCACTTAGCAATATGCTAAGTTGTGAAGTTTTGGACACAATTAGGTCATAAGATACACATATAGTAGCTTTCAAACAACTTTTTGTATATATTTATTTATGTATTTTACTCAGAATACAACAATAAGCGATTAGTACTTAATTTGAATTGGTTATTGGACTAAGAATATGACATAAATTTTCACAACCTGCATAAAACCATGCTATATGTTGTTATATAGGTCAGGTTGAATGCAGAACACTAAAC